>NW_022103968.1:4882116-4887413 GCF_000313985.2 Echinops telfairi | reverse complement strand
GTGTGGATACAAAAGCAATCTCCAAAAAAACATAACGAGATATGTTTGTGAATCTTGTTTGGCTCCTGATTTCAACAGACCATGAAAAAATTTTATGAGCAAAGTGGAGACATTTGCGCATGGACTTGGTATTGATATGAAGAAATCGGTGTGAATAGTTTGAGGCAGGCAGGTGATGGTGACCTTGTGCTTCTGGTCTAAAGAATCATTTTTCAGCCGTGTGCAGGTGTCTGCGCGTGAAACGATGCCAGACTTGAGGATTGTTTCTAAATAAATCAGGGTTGTGGAAAGAGGAAAAGGTGGATAACACTGAAGTACGATTATCCACGGCTTCCCAGAGATCGAGGCCGAGCGGAGGGCACAGGGGAGTTCACAGGAGCATTCTCCCTGCTTTTTCTTAATGTGTCAAAGCGTCCATGATTGTTCAGATGATGTCCTTAGGTGCCACCAGGTTAGTTCTGGTGTCCAGCAACCTCAGGTAGAACAGGATGAGACGCTGCCCGGTTCTGCACCACCCTCAGAATCGTTGCTGTTTGAGACACTGCTGCAGCCACTGTGTCCACCCACCTCATTGAAGGCCTTCTTCTTTTCCACTGACCTTCCACCACACCAAGCAGGACGTCCTTCTGAGAGCATGTCCACTGTCTACAAGCGGAAGTCTTCCTGTGCTCCGAGTTCCATGGAGCCTTCTGGTGGTACTTTTCCCAGGCAGACTTGCTCATCGTCCTGGCAGTCCAAGGCATCCACTAACAGCGCAATTCAAAGGCATCAGTTCTCTACCGGTCTTCCTGGTCCACGGTCCGGCTTGTGCACACATTCGTGTGAATGAGAGTACCGTGACGTGGGTGGGTCAGGTGCATCTTAGTCCTCAAGGTGACAGCTTTGCTGTGAACACTTTTAAAGATGTCTTTTGCAACAGGTTGGCCCCAAGGCAACACATCATGGACTTCTGGCTGCTGTTTCCCTGGGCGACTCCGGCAGACAGGAGAGCGGGCAGGACAGCATGGTGCTCCAGCCAACCACGCTACTGGCGATGGCTACGTTGGGTTGATGGATAGAGTAGAGTGATTATTAGACTTTTCTTTCTTTCTTTTTGACTTATTTTCTTCTTTCTTCTTTTCTGCGTTTCCTAAAAATTCTTTTTAAAAAAGAATTTAAAAAAATACTCTTTTCTATGCTTGAGAATATTCATAATTTAAAGTAAAATAACAAAACAAAAACCACTGGGAATAGGAAGAGGGTGTCTTGCTTGCAAATTGGCCACTGTTGCAGAAAACACAGGTTTGATTGGGCAATTATTTATCAGACTCTGATCAGCCAGTGTAACACATGGAATGCTGTTCTATCGAAGTCCTAACCCCTGTACCTGTGAATGCTACCCGGTTGGAAACAGGGGTTGTGTTTGTGATGTCCATGAGATGGTTAGTGAGTGGGTGGGGAGTGGTGCTGGGGGTGGGGGTGGCAGCTATCAAACTCACCTTGGCTGTCTTCCCTTATGAGAATCAAAGTAACTGGTGGGCAGGGGCAGCGTCCTCTCCTGGGGGCCTGGTGTTTCTTTCCCACAGGCAAAATCCACGTGCCCTGAGTGTTTCATGGAAGCAGTGAACACATCGGGTCACTCGGTGGCCTTAAGATCCGATGTCCACGGGAAGTCCTCCCTACAGATTGGTCAACAGGGGTCTGCCCACCTCACCGGGACCCTCAGCCTTGACCCAGAAACTCCCTTGGGCTTCTGAGCACAGGAGGCCACCAGTGTTGTCAGCACTGGCTGTTTGCAGTGGGAGGAGAATGTGGCCCTTGGAGGCAGGTAGCCCTGGTGGCATCGTGGGTTACACCATTGGGCTGCTAACCGTGTGTTCAGCAGTACAAATCCACTGACCGATCTGTGAGCGAAAGGTAAGGCTTTCTGATCCTATGAAGACTGACAGTCTTGGCAACCCACAGGGGCAGTGATCTCCTGCCCCGTGGTCACTATGAGTGTGGAGTCAGAATGGACGCCACAATCTTATTGGCAAGCGAGAACGCTTGCTGTGGTCCCGACCCTGGGACTGGGGTCCCCCACCAAGCGAGACCGGGGCCACCAGAGAGCTGCAGGACAGACACGTCCACACTCAGGGGAATTCTGCATCACCCCTGCCCCTGCTCCTGCCCTGCTAAGCCGGAGCACACCGTACCCCTGACAGACAGGTCTCCAGGCCCGTACTGCCCTGGCCACACCCTGAGAGGTGGCTGCAGACCAGCGCTGGGCGGCACAGGCCGGCAGGGCCACCGCAGCCATAGCAGCACCAGACCTGCCTTTCCTCTGGTGGGCCTCACTTCCGCCGCCGTCATGCTCACCCCCTGGGACTCTGTAAATGTCACCTCCATGAGGTGCAGTGTTTCTTCAAATGGGCAGTCACTTTCATAGCCATTTCTCTGTTGTTAGACATTTGGCTCATTTGCATTTTTTTCTCTTAAAAAGATGAAATTGGGTCCATAAAGCCTTTAAAAACACTTTTAGGCTAGAATGCCAGGAATGGAATGATTAGTTCAAAGGAAATGCACTTTTTAAAAAATGCATCGGAGATATGTGCTTCTAGAGTGATTGCCAAAGAAGTGTGTTATTTTATTATCTAACCAGTAATTGTTTTTAAAAGTTTCTTTTTTTAATTGAGGGGAAACGATTCCAATTTCCCTCTAGAAAGAAGATGTTAAAAAAAAAAAAAGAAAGAAAGATGTTACTGTTATCGAATTACAAAGGTAGAAAAAAGGCGCAGACAAAGCGGTTTCCAGGTCACCATTCGGTGGGAAGGAGGCTCTAACTGCAGGCTGGCCCACCAGCCGCTCCAGGAGGAAGACTCAGCTGTCGTCTCCCATCAACACTGATGGCCTCAGACACCCACAGGGCTAGACCGTTCCCTGCAGGGTCGCCATGATTGGGTGCAACTACGTGACAGTGAGCCGGGCTTGTCCGTGCGCATAGCAATGAAACATGACCGGGTCCTGGGACAGCCCCACAATTGTCACAATGTTCCAGCCGTGGCTGGAGCCATTGTGCCAGTCCCTCTCCTCCAGGCTCTGCTTCTTCGTCACCAAGCACGGCAGCCTTCTCAGTCCCTCCTGATGACGGACCCACAGTGCGAGATGGGGTCTCCCCATCCCCCCTTCTAAGGAGCATTCAGGCTGGGCTTCGCAAGGCAGATGGGCTTCTGCTTTGGCAGGCCCCTGCATGGACACTTTGATGTTCTTTGCTCTCGCCATCATTTAGAAGTGGGAATTATTCGACCTCCCAGGTTCCGCAGCCCACTCTCACATGCACACGAGGTGATTGAGAATGCCACTGCTGGGGCCAGGGGCACGGAGGTCCTCAGAGTGACCTCTTTACAGCAGATCCGCCCAACGCACCACGCATCCCTGGTTTGCGGCCACGGCTTCCATGAGCATTGATGGTGGAGCCAAGTAACTCGGAGGCCTTGACACCCCCGGCCTTTCCTTTGTCGTCAGGATGCTGGTTTGCGGTCCAGCCGTGGGAGTGTTTGTTTCCTTTATCCACACTGAAGCTGCAGTCTCTGATCTTCAGGAAGTGCTTCTCGGGTTCAGCAAGCAAGGCTGGGTCAGCTGCACATCCCAGGTCCCTGGGGCTCCGTTCCTGGTGCTGTGTACTCTCCAGATTACAAAGGCATAGAATACAACGATGTGGTTCTGATCTGTGCTCGTGTGCCTAAAAGTAACGGCTGCCCAGCCAATCTCCACTCCGGCACCCACTGCCCGTCACTCAGCACTGCGCTCAGTTGGTGTCCCGGTGTGATCTTCTGGAGGCAGGCCGCCAGGTCTTGCAGGGTACAGATGCGGTGTCCCGGGGTGATCTTCTGGAGGCAGGCCGCCAGGTCTTGCAGGGTACAGATGCGACACAGACAGACTTTGTTGCTGCTGGGGCTGCTGTCGTCAGGGGCCCGAGAGTCGGTTGAGACTGACAGCGACCCTCTGCACAGCAGGAGGACAGTGCCTGGTCCTGCGCCATCCTCACAATGGTGCTTCGGTTTGTAGCCACCGTGTCAGTCCTCACCTTACACTCACACCAGGAAAACCAGTGCCCCAGCAGGTGTTCAAGGCCTGGCTTTCCAGAAGTAGATTACCAGGCCTTTCTTCTGACCGCCTCACCACCTGTGCCACGGGGCTGGCAGCGGGGGCATCTGTGAGGGCCCTACACCGACATCACAGGGCAGGCCCTGCCAGTAGCCATGCCGGAGCGGAATGAGAGACACAGGGCCCCCAGAGAGGCTTACCGTGGTGAAGGCTCTGATGTCTGCTCCCCGGGGCCAGAGGCAGGCAGGGCAGGACGTGAAGAGAGCTGAAAAAAAGGCAACTAAAAAACCCAAACCCGAGCTAGATGGCTGCTTGTTTACCTTCAAGTCTTTAAGACCGGCAACGCTATATCTTTTGATAGCCAGGCTCCATCAGCTTTCTTCACATTTGCTTATGCACCCATTTGTCTTCAGGATCGTGTTGGGAAGGTGAGCATCATGGAATGCCAGTTTAATAGAACAACATGTTCTTGCATTGAGGGAGTATTTGAGTGGAGGCCCAATCTGCTCCCTTAATACTAAACCTATAAATACTAAACCTGCTCCCTTAATACTAAACCTATAAATATATGCACATAGATCTATTACCCCATCCTCATATATAAATATATTTACATATGTACATGCCTTTATATAGACCTCTATAAAAGCCCTTTGCCTCCTAGTTCTTTCCTCTGTTTCCTTTTACTTTCCCCTTGTCCCACTATCATGCTCAGCCTTCATTTGGGTTTCAGTAGTTCCTCTTGGTTACATTGACCTTGATCAATTCCTACCAGTCCTCCTACACCCTCCTTACCACCGATTTGGATCACTTGTTGTTCCTTTGTCCCTGGGTTTGTTACCACCACTACCTTTCTCCCCACCTCCCCCTCTCCCATGTCCCCTGAGACTGTCGGTCCCATTGCTTTCTCCTCCAGATTGTTCATCCAGCCCATCTTATTCAGACAGACCTGCGGAGATAATAACATGCACAAAAACAAGACAGAGAAACCAAGCAACAAAATAAAACAAAATGACAACAAAAAGCCAATGACCAAAAAAAAAAAAACCCCAAAAAACAAGAACAGAAAAGAAAAGCTTGTAGTTAGTTCAAGGACCGTTTGTTGGCCTTTAGGAGTGTTTTCTGGTCGAGTCTGATGGGGTGCCAAGCTCTGGGCCCAAAGTTTATTTTGGGTATTCCTTGTTCTGCCCCCCTTGCTGTTCTGTTGCATGCCCTTAGTGTTTTGCCTCGGT
>NW_022103968.1:4846295-4879029 GCF_000313985.2 Echinops telfairi | reverse complement strand
GGAAAACGCCTTTACAGTATTAAATTAATGCAGTTGGAAATCCAGTAAGGCAGCTTAAAAGGTTCCCACTAAGTCTGGTAGATCAGGAAGCAGCCTTAGGGGACAACTAACTATTGCTGGTGTCCTTAGGTGCCACGGAATTGGTTCTGACAACGACCGTCTACACAACAGAACAATGCTGCCCTTACACCATCCTGATGTCGGAGCCCGTTACGGCAGCTTCTCCGTGTGCATGCACCCACCACATCCAGACCCTGCCTCTTTTAGTTGCACCCCCCCCCCTCATTTTACCAAACATGATGTCAGCCTCCAGGGACTGGCCTCTCCTGGCAACTTGTCTAAGGTACACCATCAACCTACTGTTCTAATTGTTTCTAGGAGAGAAGACAGACGTTTGGGAAACATGGAAACCAGGTTGGGGCAGGTGGGCAGTCAAGTCGGATGGATCACTTATTCTTCCTATAGCATTTGGATCTGTGGGGAGCACCTTCTCAGTAACAAGCTGTGGTTCCCCGAGTGGGTAACTCAGAGGCCCCGAGCTTAGTGGGCTCTCAGAAAACGCCACCCTCCACTTAGAGCAGGAGTACTCAGCTGTGTTCATTGGGGCCAGGCATTATTCTCTGGTGGGGCAATGGTTAAAAATTGCCTTCCCGGCAGCTAACTGAGCCCTGATGGCACAGTGGTTATGTCTAATGTGCTACAATGTCTTGGAGGAAATACAGCTTCTTAGAAGTGAGGATGGTGAGACTTTGTCTCACATACTTTGGACATCTTGTCCAGAGAGATTAGTCCCTAGAAAAGGGCATTGTGCTTGGTCAAGTAAAGGGGCACTGAAAAACAGGAAACTCTTTGTGATAGGTAGGATTATTGTGCCAACCTGGCCAATAGGAATATGTGGGATTAATAAGGTCACAGTTTGATTGGAGGGCAAAGAGATAAATGGCTCTGCAAGGGCCACCTCTCTCTCCCTTACTCTGGTGACCGGACCAGCCTGTGGCTTCTTTAGCTAGTTCTCTCCCTCAGCTTGTGAGCTACACTACCTGTGGGACAGCCAACCTGTGGGTCGTGTCACTAGAGCTTGAGGTTCCTTTGAGACCTGCTTTGCCACACTGCTGGTGTGTACATTGCTCGAGCTTGAGGCTGGTGGATCCTGTCATCTTGCATGGCTTGAGTTTCATATTCCATCCAGGCTTGCTTCACTAAGCTGCTCCTGAGCTGCTGTTGGCGACCTGCCCTGCTGCTTGCTGCCTGTGGGCGGACTGCCTGCATTGCTGGAGGGAAGACTCAGCTGTCTGCTTCCTTGGCTTTGCAGCCCTCATGAGTTGAGGACTTCCAGTATATTAACTGTTCCGTGGAAGTGAGTTGAACTGAGCCCTCTGTACTGCTGTGTGGACTAATGAGCTGTTATATTCCTTCTGTATAAATCTGTATCTATCTATGTATAATCATAAGCATCCTGGTTTTGTTTCGCTAGAGAACCCTGCCTAACACAGCTTTCCACAAGAAGGACTGACACAGTGGCTGCAATGTTGGATTCAAACATAAGAACAACTGTGAGGATGGTGCGGGACCTGGAGACGTTTCATTCGGTTGTACAGAGAGTCGCTATGAGTCAGACACAACTCAAGAGCACTTAACAACAAAGAGTTACTCACTGCCATCAAGTCAATTCTGACTCACAGTGGCCGTATGGGTCAGAACAGAACTGCCCTTAGAGGTCTCCAAGTCTGTGCCCTCTTTACATGAACAGAAAGTCTCATCTTTCTCCCATTGAGTAGCTGCTGGTTTCAAACTGCTGACCTTGGAGTCAGCAGCCCAATGTGTAACTCACTATACCACCAGGGCTTTTAGCTAACAGAGTCTCAGAAACACAGGGGCAGTTCTACCCTGTCTCATGGGGTCTCTATGAGTCAGCACCGAGTTGATGGTAGTGGATTTGAGGTTTAAGTTTTGTTTGTTTAAGTTTTGAACTGAGGAAGGCTGGAGGTTCAAAGCCACCAGTGGTTCCTCAGGATAAAGAGCTGTAGCTCTGGGAAAGGCCCTGGGGCAGGTCCAATCTGCACTTCAGGCTGCTGAGAGCTGGAACCGGCCTGGTGGCATGTCATAGGACATGGATTATGTCCTCAGAGCATCCTTGCACAAGGCTACTGGCTTGTGGCAGTGCGGCTGGTCCCCCAGGGTGGGTGGATTTGTGCTGATCTTCCAGCCTGAGACTGGCTTCTACCCTGTTTCCCCGAAAGTAAGACATCCCCCGAAAATAAGACTTACTTACAGTTTTGCCTCTCACTGAAATATAAGGCATCCCCCAGAAAATAAGACTTCCCCCAAAATAAGGCCCCCCGAAGCTACCATAACTCTGGACTCTGGACTGTAGCAGCGGGTGCTGCCACACAGCTCACTGCTGGCCGCAGCGCAGCCAGAGCAGACGGGAAGTGCGAGGTCTCTTTTAATAAAACAATTAACAATAAATGTGTACCATATTCTTCTTCATGGAAAAATAAGATATCCCCTGAAAATAAGACCTAGCGCATCTTTGGGAGCAAAAATTAATATAAGACACTGACTTATTTTGGGGGAAACAGGGTAAATACCAGCCAGTGAAAACCCTCTGGATGCCACAGAGCATTGCCTGGCACAGTGAGAGGGGAAGGGGCAGTATTTCCACCTGCTACACAGTCGGCTGCTTTGACAACTAACCACCACCACCACCCTACAGTGGGGGTACTGTGATGATGTCCATTGAACAGGTGAGAACCACAAGGCAGGGCTAAATAACGGGCTATTTATCAGCTATGTTTTCCCTTTTGCCCGCTCAGCCACACTGGAGCTGGCCCCTTCACAAAGGAGCATTTTCCCTTTGCCAGCTACACCATCTGCACTTGGCCAGCAGAAGGCCTAGTGGGCTACATATTAACGGCAAGATCCGTGGTTCAAACCCACCAGTAGTGCCAAGGGAGACAGATGCGGCTGTCTGCTTCTATAAAGATTTAAAATTTCAGAGACTCACAGACAGACCTCTACTCTGTCCTACGGGGTCCCTCGGAGTTGGCACCGGCTTGATGTCTGTGGGTTTCTCCAGCACCAGCTCCTGGGGTGGTGTCAGGGAGCACCCAGCCGCCCGGCCTGGGTGACCATGGGCAGGGTGCTGGCCGAGGCAGAAAGGCAGAGCCAAACTTGTTCTACAGTGCCTATTCTACCCACAGCAGAGAAGCCAGGCAGGCCTTTGTTTGTGTAACATTTGTGTTTATTTCCATGTTTGCTGTTAAATACTAATTTGCCCTTGGCTCCCAAGCACGTGAGTATAAACTGTGGATGCTGTGACAGTTCAGGATAGATGGCCCAGTAGGAGCTGCTTGGATGGTTTTGGCAGCTTTGCTTCTGGTGGGTGGATGTAGGAAGGGTGCCTTGAGTGGGCAGAAGAAGGAATGGTGACTGACCACAACCAGGTGACCAGAAGCAGACTGTGTACCCCTATATCTCTGCCAGGCCCCCACTGACATCTGAAGTCAGGTCCTAGCGTGACCTGGGACAGGCGTGCGGAGAGGGCTAGAATGCTCCCAGGGATATACTGATATCTGGGCTTTAGAGGAGCAGCAGGAGGTGGGATTGGGATTTTTTTTAAATGATGGAATTTGGTGAAAAAAAAAGTCTCCTGGGGACCTAAGCCACTTGTGTGTTTATATTGCCTCCCTGCTGGGAGGGGGCTCTGGGGAGAGGAATACTGCCCTGCCCAGGGCAGCAGAGGGGGACATCTGCTGGTAGGCTGCCTGGGTACCGGTCCCCTCCAAAAGTGGGCTCTATCCAGGACCACTGCCGCTCTGTGCTGTCAGTTGGAAACTCAGGAAGCTAGGTTTTCCTTCATGGAGAAAGGGGGGAGAAAAAAAATGGAGGAAGGGTCTTTTGGGAGTGAGGCTAGCGTGGAGTTTAATGGCTCATTGGGCGTCTGAGGCCTTCCCGGTCCGGGGACATGGAGGGCAGTGGGCAGCAAGTCACACGGCGTTCCTCTGGAGGAGCTGGTCCAGTAGTTGCTGGAGGGGCAGGACGGAGGTGTCAGCGTGGCCCCGCGTGCCTGCGCCCTGGCCACCCGAGGATGGTCCCTGATACCTTTTTGAAGACCTCGGCACGGAGTCTGTTGCTCTGCAGGGTCACCCGCTTCTTCTGCTCCTCCTTTTTCTTTTTGACTTCCGGCAAGTTGTTGTAGATTCTGAGACAGACCCAGGGGCCGCCTGGTGAGTGGCCAAGTGGCAGCTCAGGCCCATGGGGCTGAAGCTCCCCGTCCTGTCGTTGGTAAGCTTGGGCACCACATGAGGGGAACCCGGAAAACCAGTGCTGCTCTTAGAAGAGCCACAGACGGACCGTGTGGCAGGTGATGGTGCCTGGTCTCAGGCCCTCCACTCTTGAGTTAGCTCGCTATACCCTCGCCCAGTGAGAGGCCCCAAACCCTCCACACTGACTTCCTGAGGCTTGTCCTGTCTCCAAACCCCTTTCTCAAAGTGTCCTGTGATCTAGATGTTAAGGAGCGTGGCCTGCCCTGCCTGGTGCTGTCTCAGGGGACAGGTAGCATGATGTGTTGGTCAGTGATCATGGCACCACAGAGATGTCAACCCATCCCTTGTGGGGGGACCAGGCACCAGAGTCGCTACATCAACGGTAACAAGCGTCCCGCAGAAATAGGGCAGAGAGGCAGGTGCGGCGTTCTTCAAACTTAAAATAAAGACTGTGTACACACACCTTCTAACACTCCAAGTGTCCCTTTTTGTGGCTGGGAAAAGGAGCAGGCCACGCATGGACGTGCCAGGATTTACATTGGAATAAAACACATACAGGAGTGACAGCCTGGTGGCGTAGCGGCACAGTGGTTACTTGTTGGGCTGCTAACCGCAAGGTCAGCAGTTTGAAACCACCAGCTGCTCTGCTGGAGAAAGATGGGGCTTTCTACTCATTGTAAAGAGTTACAGTCTGGGAAATTCACAGGGGCAGTTCTGCCCTGCCCTTTAGGGTCCTGTGGGTCGGCATCGCCTCGATGGCAGTGGGTTTGTTTTGGGTTTGGATGGGGCTGTGGTGCCAGTACCTTTTGGACCGCATGTACATCTCCTCCTCTGAAATGCACCGTTCTTTGGGCTTGAACAAGTTATCTGGAAAAACACGGAGAGGGGGTTCATTGAGAAGGAAGCGGGGGGCATCATATGGCCTCGGCCTGAGCTGTGTTGTTCAGGCTTTTGTTGCGTGGGACACAGACACGGGAGACACGCACGGAAGCCATGGACGGACTACTGGCCCACGGTGGTCTTGACAAAAGTCACAGTTCCTTCGTGGAGACACTGTTGGGGACGCTGCCTGGAGCCACAAAGAGCCACGGCTCCCTGGGCAAGTGCCAGGGTGACGTCACCGTGAGGGGCACAGCCAGCTCACCACAGGGGAGCCCCGCAGCAGGCTGGTGATGGCCCAGGAACAAGGACATGGAGCAGCTGTCCCTGAGTCCTCGGAGCAGGGCCTCCCACCCTGTGCAAAACCCTCTGGAGACCGATGCTCAGCCAGGCAGGTGAAGCCCCCCTGGTCCTGCTCCGGCTGTTGGGAAGCACAACGGGCAGCAGCACGTGCGCCCAACTGCTGGAGGGGAAGTTCTCAGTGGCCCCAAACAGCAGCTCTTCAGTGGTCAGTGTGTGCCCCCAAGCACGACGAGGCTTACGGAGGTCACACTCACAGTGCAAGTGACTGTTTTCTTTTAGATGAAATTAAGTTAGCAAGGTCCACGTCCATGTCTGTGTCCCGGGAATACCCTGCTCCCAGACAGCCCCACAGCTGCCCCACACACTCTTGCTTCCTGGCCGGTCACCGGATCCTAACCACAGGGTCTGCTGGGGACCAGATTTGGCGAGGCCAGGCTCCCTATTTCAAAGTCAGCGGAGAGCCAGGCCTGAGATCCTGGGGCTCCTGGCACTGGGGGACAGACAGCAGCTGAGTCTCGGCCTCCCTTTCATGTCTGAGAACGGAACACGTGTGGGTGTCAGATACCACCACGTGCACACGCGCACACATGTGCGTGCACAGATGGTCTGGACACCCGGACAGCTGACCGTGTCCCCAAGGATTGCCTGGCGCCTGCGCTGGAGACTGTTTGGGAGGCGGGCGTGCTGCCTACACGTGGAGCCCCTGTGGACGGTCGATTGAGAGGCTCCCTCTACACTGCGGGAGGGTTGGGGTTGGGGGAGGTGAGGCAAACTTTTGAGATGGAGGAGCCCCTCCCAACCCGAGCAGCAATTTAAAAAGTATTTGAGAGCCACGTATATACATTTTTCCCCTGAGCGCTGAATTATTTGTATTGTGCATTTTAATGCTCAGGACAGAGTAAGTGGTCACACCTTCTACTACAAAATCATAATGGCACATCCACATGAACCGAAGATTAAAAATCCACTATGTCGAGGGTCCTGGGACGGGTGTCTAACAAAACAACACAGTTCAAGTCTCCTAGGGAGTGTCGAATCCAGTCGGGCAAATTCCTAACATTCAAAGTTGAATTTCGAAAGGATCTCCTACAGGAAGTGTGTGATGGAATGAGTCTGTGTGTCCCAGTTATTCACTCTTCCACTCACTAAAGAAATGCGTGTGTGCCCGGGCTTGGCAGGGTCACTCCTGGAGCCCAAGATTGAGCCTCTCAAACAGGAGCCTACTAGAACCCAGTCAGTGGGTAACTGGATAATCAGATTTAGGTAGAGCCTGTTCAGTTTGAGTTGAAGCTCCTCCCCACACTCCACCCTCTTAAGTTGCAAAGACCTGGGGCACCAAATTGACAGGGAATGCCACAAGCACTCAGACAAACTGCCCCGACAGACGAGGAACAAGGCCAACCGCCTCAAGGCGTTGCAGCAGAAGGGCCACCATTCCCTTGGAAAGAGCAACCATTCCCTGGGAAAGCCATTCTCTGACAGTGCTGCCTCTACTGCCACCGCTGCCACACTTACCAGGGAAGCGAAAGGCAGCCGGTGCACCTAACTGGCCCCACTCCCTTCAGGGAGCCAGCTGCCAAGCTTGGAGTACCTGCCTCACCTCACCTGCCAGCATGCTCCCCTGCGGGGCATGCCCACCCCGGCTCCCCACAAATGCATTTTCACAAATGCATGAAGCCACCACTATCTGAATGGCATCCTTTGAAAGGTTCCACTTTTACTCCGGAGCCACCTGAGGCTCCAGGGCTGCCCTGTGCAGACCCCTGCTCTGGACTGAGGTCAGGGATTTATCCGGACAGCTCCGTCCCCGGAGCTGCTCCTCCGAGGTTGACCTGGGCACTTAGAACCGGGGCGCTTGGGCCTCTCGCCTTCTTTATAGCCAATGAAAAGCACTGCCCAGCACCCAGGGCATAAACTGTAGTCACCTGCTTTGGCAGCCTCCCCCCCCAGTCATTCCAGCACCCCCAGCAGTGTCAGCCATTTTTGGAGACAGTGACATAGAAGAAGTTTCCGGACGTGCCCTCCCCGCTATGTGGATCACCCGGGCCCCGAGCTGTCTGTTGGAAAGGATGTAGCCAGGGACAAGCCATCAGTAGCTCAGGGCAGCTGCCAAGCCTGAGCCTCCCAGAACCCCCTCCCATGGGAGACTGGGAGTCTGAAAGGATCGAAAACAGGCTATGTCGTTTGGGTGGGGGTGCTCTCGGAGGGTGCCACCCTCGCATGTTCCAGCAGCATGACCCTGTCCCTGGGGGCCCAGTAAGAGCCGGTGATGCCTGCTATGGTTTCTCAGGAAGGAAACCCCATCACAGGAAGATGGTTTCTGCTGTCCCAGTGGGTAACACCTCGGAGGCAGGAGCCGTCTAGGCAGAGCTGTGCGCCTCCCACTTGCACCGGACAGTGGGGCCCTGAGGGCTCTCAGGCCTGTGCTGGACACACCCTCTGTGGCCGCAGACAGGGTTCAGCCTCCTTGGAGCCTGCTCTTGGTGATGACGCCGTGGGCAGTGAGTGCTGGGCCTTGACGTGGAAGTACTGCAGGCAGGCTGGTCTTGCAGCCAGGTCTCCGGCCCTCCCCATGAGAAAGGTGAACCCCAGACGTGAGGGATAAGCGGGGGGCAGGTTGCCCTCTCTCAGCCTCGAGCACTGTGGGGTGGACAGTCACCAGGCTCTTCCTCTCCCACCCCCTCGGATATCCTGTGTGATTCTGGACTTGGCTTCCAGCTATCCTCCTGGCTGACTCTCCCCAAGAGGCATGTGAACCCCAGGGAACCAGGGGCCTCTCCCCTCCGTCATTTGTCCCCCACTTCACTCCATCCCTGTGGCCAAAGGCACCATGGGCTTCCTCATTGTAGTTGCTGCCTAGTTATGCCCAGGAGTCCCAGCAAGGGGCAGCAGGGGCCAAGTACCTCTGATGGCTCCCGAAAAGCCGCCACCTCTCAAACACATCTATGCAGGAAGCGGGACGGTCAGGGTGCTCCTTAGAATGGAGGATGGAAGGAAAGGAAGCGCCTATGTGGCGGGCTGGATGGGGTGTGGTTGCTGATTTTACTGCCTGAGATGGGCTGTGAAATGCACATAGCATGCTCTTTACAAACAAACAAACAAACAACAAACAAACAACAAACAGTCCCTCTGGACTCCTGAGCCCTAAAACCTAAGAGTGGTCGGAGTGGCTTAAAGAGAGAGAGGGGAAAGTAAAACGGGAATGGACGTGCAGGCCTTCTCTCAAACCCCACACAAAAGAGCAGAGGCCGGCGGGGCTTCTCGGCACGTACTCTGTACATTTGTCAGAGACCAGTGGCTGGAGACGGACATCAAGCCTGGGGACGTAGAGGGGCAGTGAAAAAGAGGCGGCCTCTGGACGAGATTGGCTCTGTGGCTGCAGGCCAGGCTCAAACCTAACAGCTGGGAGGGCGGGCAGCCAGGGGCGGTGTTCTGTTTTGTCCTGCACGAGGTGGCGTGAGTCGGAACTGCCTTGAGGGCAGCTGACCACAGCTCCCGCCCCGTGTCTCTGCTCACCGCACGGACTGCGGCCTAAGTACGTGCCAGGTGCCGCGGAGAGCACGCTTCCCCTAGAACTGCCTGCGAGGTCCATACACTGGGTAGGTGGGAGGGGTGGGATGTGTGTGTATGTGTGTGTGTGTCCTATATTTTCCTGCCAGCTTTGAGGGCGTCCCTCAACGAAGGGCCAGGCCCAGCTCCCGGTCCCAGGGGCACTGTCTGGAGAGACCAGCAGTGTGGGCTGCGCTGGAGAAGCAGGCGTCTCCCGGGGTGGTGACCAGTTCCCAGGCAGCTCCCTGCTTCTCCCAGCCTTGTGCTAGGCTCATTGGAATGGATGGATGGGGCCTCGCCCTGGCTCTGGTCTCCCTGGCAACTTCTCGGTGACAACTGTAGAAGATGTCCCAAGGGGAAGGTGGCTGGCCACTCTCCTGATGGACTTGGAGTTGGGCACCCGCCTGACGGTGTCATCACAGATGTCAGGGGAACAGGCCCTGACGGTTCTGGGCAAGTGTCCAGTGAGGCACAGGGGGCCATGGACCATGGAACTGGCACCAGTGTCCACTGCCTGGGGGTCCCTGGGGGCGCCTGCTCCCTGGCACGGCTAGACTAAATGGTGCAGAGGTGGGAAACAAGCTCACGTTCCCATTTCCCACCTTTCCAATGAAGCCCTGGCTTCTGGGGACGATGGCAGATGACAGTGCCACTTGGGGTCCTTCAGTAAGGCATGATGGGATCTGGGCAATGGGATTCCTGGTGCGGGCTCTAAAGAACGTAGTAAGGCAGCTCAGGGTCGAAAATGCCAAAGGGGAAAGTCAGGTTACACAGATGGAGGCTGAGCCCAGGGGGCGCAGTGGTTATGTGCGGGCTGCGAACCTAAAGGTCAGGATTTCGAGACCACTAGCTGCTCCATGGAGAGAGAGCGGGCTTCCCACGTCCTGAAAGTCACAGTCTAAGAACTACTCTGTCCTCTGGGGCTGCTACGAGGGACAGGGACCCCACCACATTGAGTTGGTGTGGGGTTTTTTGGGGGGTGGGGTTGGGAGTTGGAAAGGTTTCAATCTGGAGGTATCCTAAGAAAATCTAATAAACTGTCTCCGCATTTTATTTAACATGTGTGCTCTGGGAATGGCAGGTGTAAACTATTGATTTGAAGGGATGAGACTAGGCTTGCTTGATGGTGTGGTTTGGGAGAAGCACCAACAAGGCTTTCCCCTCCCGTGAACAGCTACAGGCTCGGGACGCACAGAGCTCCCTCACGGTGTCTCGGAGGAGCACCGTCGTCACAATCGACTCTACGGCAGTGCCTGAGGGGGGCTGATGGTGCAGTCGGTTATGCGCTGGGCCGCTGACCACAGGAGAGCTGTTTTCTGTGGGAGAAAGATGAGGCTGACACTCCCATAAGACTAGACGTCTCAACCACCCAAGGGACCAGTTCTGCTCTGCTGTTATTAGGCGCTGTTCCAGCCAGTTCCAAACTCACGGAGACCCCTGCGCACTACAGAACCTCCCTCACCATCGTGGCGGCCACTGGGGTGGCCACTGCGTCCATCCCTCTCTTTGCAGGCCTTCCTCTTCTTTATCGCTGTCCCTCCACTCTACCAAGCACGCTGTCCTTTTCCAGGGAGGGCTCTCTCCTGACAAGGTAGCCACAGTGCGTGAGACGAAGCCTTCCTGTCCTAGCTTCTGAGGAACACTCTGGCTGTCCCTCTGTAGGACTGCTGTCTGTCCTCTCGACAGTCCCCTGTGCTTCCGGGAAGATTCTTTGCCAGCCTCGCAATTCCAAGTCTCCCAAACAGGGTCGTGGTTTTGAAAGTCTGGGGATTAATGGTTCAGCTCACATAGCTTCCCATGGTTCCATAACTTTCCAATAGGATCACGGTGGTTATGGAAGCCCAGTCTGTTCTACTCCCGGGCCTTCCCAGCATCATCCTGCCCTCTGGGTTCAGAGATCCACTGACCCGGGACCAGGCCTCATGCTGGTGGCTGCATCCCAGAATGACCCAACACCAGGTTGACAGACATCCTTGGTGACACCCAGGTGAGGGCGATGACTGAGCTGGCTGTGGGGGTGGCAAGGAAATTATTGGGCAAAAACAATCAATCCATTGGTAAAGGAAGCACCATCTTCCTGCCGTTGCAAAAGCCGGTGTTTCCACCATGTTGTTTTAATCAAAGGGAACACCGTCCCGAGTCGGCTTCTGGTCACTGGGCGCACACAGGCCTCTTTCTGTCTCCTCAGAGACACTGCTGGGTGCACGGGCCAAGGGATGGCAGCAGCCAGGAGGACCCTGGCAAACACTGAGTGGACAAGACAGCAGCCACGGCAAGGACAGGACTGGGAGGGCAGCCCCACCTGCACAGGGGTTGAGACCGAGGGCTATCCACAGCCCGAGTACCACCTGGGTATGTGTAGGGGCTGGAGACCCCAGGCCCAATTGTGGCTGACAGTTAGGAACCCAGAACACTCTTTGTTGGAGGGGAGATGAAAGTACCCCTGGAGCACCCGCCGGAACCCAGCCCAGGGTTGCAGCCCTGAAAATACTGGTTGGAGACGGGTTTTCCCTGGGGAGGCAGGTGGGGGTGGGTGGGTGGCGGGCATCTGCACACATTCTGTTCACCTCCAGCTCTCACGGCATTACCCAGGGAGGTGGGACAGGTGCCTTGCCACCTCTAAGGCCACCTTGCCTGCAGTCTCACAGACCACAGGCCTCCACCACTCCCCTCAGGCCCTGCCTGCTCCACCCCCAGCAAACCCGGATAGTGTTTGGGAAGCCGAATTTCTTGCACCGGCTTATTTTCCCGGAGGACTCTCATTCTGAATTATACCCAGGATTTCACCTCCCAAGGGCCTGAGCTGCTTCCCAAGAAGAAAGAGCAAGCTCCTGGCGCAAAGGCAGGGCCCCAGGCCTCCGGGTTTGGCACTTTGCCTAGGCAGGAGCCCCTGGGCCATCTCTAGGGTCCCCTGCACAGGGTGCCCCCTCTTGTCTCATCTCTTCTTATTGCTCCTGCTGGGAAGACTCGGGTGAGGTCTGTTTACACTGGTGCCCTGGCCCTGTGCACAGCACCTGGCCAGAGAAGGTTCCAGATGACTACCTCACCCTCATCCAGCCCTGCCCAGCCAGGTCAGCTTGACAGTGGCTGAGTGGCCTGAAAGCTGGCCAGCCCCTCAGGGAGAGCGTCCAGGGTGACAAACCCCGATGAAAACCAACGGGAAATGACCTCTTGTCCTGGCAGGGATGGAGTCGGCAACCCTGAAAGGGCAAAGGGGCTCTCTTGGAAAAGTCTGGGAGAGCCAGATATTGCAAGGCCGAGCCCTGGCCCACGGGTGGCTCCTCCAGGTGCTCATGACAATACGTCTGTCTCAAGCCCTTTCTCCCAACTGGGAAACCTGGTTCTCAAACACAGGGGTTCCAGGCATTGCCCCCCAACCCAGCCGGGACTCCCCGGGGCAGCTTACCGCTGAGCGGGTGGGGGACGGTGAACTGCTTCTTGTTGGCGCGGGTGGGCCGCAGGCTCTGCTTGGGGCCTGGGGCCTCCCCATGCTGCACCTTCCTCTGCTGCATCCTGAGCTCCAGCTGCTTCACCCGCTCTTGTGAGCGGGAAATGAACTGTGGTTTACGGACTTCCAGGGCCTCCTGAGTGGGACAGAGGCACCTTTTAGGGGAAGTGACATGCAGAGGTCACGTGTCCGCCCAATTCAGCCGAGAAGCCAGTCGGACTGGCAGAACTCGGATGGCAGCGGCAGAGCCAAAGCCTGGGGCCAAAGCACAGGCATGCTGGGGACCCAGCAGCACCGGTCAGAGTGTTTCGAAGGCTGTGGGTGCTATGGTGTGGACTTCCCAGGCCTCTTCCTGCAAGGTGGTCCCGGATGGAACTGCTGACTCTCAATTAGCAGCTGAGCCTTAGCCACTGCCCCACCAGGGCACCCTATACGCATCAAAGCAGGGGACCATTGTCTGCCAGAGCCTCGGACCACACGGCCACAGATGTGCCGGCTCCATAGGTCCCAGCACCCCGAGCCCCCCACTTGACCCTGTTAGTGAGCTTGGCCCTGAGAGCCCACCCTGGAACTCCACAGTCCACAGCCCAGACACCCGGGTGCCACGTGTCTGTCTGTCATCATCACTGATTGTCACCCTACAACGGAGCCTGGCACCACCGTAGCCCTGGTCCTCAGGGTGAAATGCAGGCCAGAAGGTTCTGGGACTGCAAGGTCCAGCTTTAGAAGTGCTCAAGAGCTTGGGTGTCCACTGAGGCCTTCAGACGCCTCCCGTGGGCTGGGGCTGGGGCTGGGGGCTGCAGGAGAGCTTACCTGCAGGGTCAAGTTGCTGGTGGGTGTCCGCTGAGGCACAGGGCAGTCCTCCAATGGGCCCTGAGGGCCTGGCTCCTCGGAGGAAGGGGGCCCTGGGGGAGGGGTGGCCTCAGGGGGTGCTGGAGAGGACTGAGGTGTGGTCACATGCTCCCCCTCCTTGCAGTCCTTAATCTTGACCACCAGGTCACAGCACTTGGAGGCTCCTAGGGAGGCAGAGGGAGAGTCTCACTCAGAGGGCACCCAGGCCTCGCCCTGGCTCCCAGGGTCCTCAGTCAGACACGGGAGCGGAGCTTGGCTGGAGATGCTGTCTGGGTGTTAATGGGTCTTGTAACGCCCACCCCATCCTGCCTGGGCACCGGCCACCAGCCAGGCTGCCTGACTCACTGGGTAGGCCCCCTCAGTGTCCCATCTCCTGTGAGCATCCAAAAGGCCTTTGCAAGCTGTGTGTCCCACTGTCTCTTGTCCCATCACTATGCTTGGGTGGCCGGGGACGGTGTATCAATTCATCTTACGTGGACAGCGCTATCCACAGAGGGGTGGTGGCAATGAGTCACCCTCCCCAGCCATTCCACAGAGACGGCCACGGGGCTTCACATTAGTGCAGGGGCTGAGATGGGTTACACGTGGGGCTGATCGTTACAAGGTAGGTCAGCTGTCTGGGCCACCAGCCACTCTGGGGGAGAAAGACTTTCTGCTCCCGTGAAGAGTTACAATCTCAGAATCCCACAGGGGCGGGTGTTCTCTGTCGGCTAGGGTCTCAGATAGTTTGGGTCATTTGGTTTTGGTCCACACTGTATTGGTCAGTTCCTGGGTCCAGGCGGAACATCCTTGTGGAACGAGTTGGCTCAGCATTACCCACCTGAGAGCAGGCCTCCACCAAAGTGGAGCTGTGGAGGGAGGGGGAAGGGCTGTTCACCAGTCTCACTGATCCCTTGCGGGCCCCAGGGAGAGTATGAATGCAGTGTCCTGAAGGCCTGCCCCGACCCGTGTTGTCAAAGGCTAGGTATCTGACCTCATCAGCGCCCCCTCTCTCCAAGTCACCCTCCACACTTCCCACCACCGCTTCCAGTTCTGAAGGAGGGTCCTTCTTACCCTCCATCCCCAGTGCTCACCCACTCCTACAAAGCCCCTTGCACCTCTCCATCTGTGTCCCCTCCTGAAAAACATCAATCCTTGTGTCGTGCATTCTGACCCAGCAGGTGTACCTCCACGAGCCAGGTCCATGGGCCGTTGAGCTGTGGCCACCAGAGGCTCACCAGCTACAGGACACGAGGCTCTATCTGAGCTCTGCTGGCCCCTCTCTGGCCTGGCTCACTGTCCTTGCTCTTTCCACATCCACACAAGTGGCCCCTGAGTTCCAGCAGACCACAGCCCTCTGCCTGGGTCACTGTGGCCACTCTCCCTGCGCTGTTGCCTAGGATGCCAACACCACACACCTGGGGGATCTCAGGTTGTTCTTTTACCTTCCAAGTCTTGGTTCCTGTTCCTCCTGGAATGTTCTCTCCCCAGACACTCCTGACCACCTCCCGACCCTGGCCAAAGGTCAGATGCCTCTGCCGTGCTGTGTGCACCTCTCTTAGGCACGTGTATGCTGGCTCACCCTCTGCGCAGCAAGCCTGCGCGTTTACCTCCTCATCCCCATCCTGTGTCCATCAAGAGGAGCTGCAACCCAAGGGCCAGGCCTGATGAACGCCCCCATCACAGCTCCTTCGGAGACCTGTCATTCGTGTGCTGACCCTGGGTCCTCACTCGGCCTCCTCAGTGACACTTGGTGGCCCTCCACGCCCCTCCTCGCCGCCAGCCACATCCTCACCCACCTAATTCCACCTCGTTCCTGTGGCTACTTCCAAGCCTCAGCCTGCCTCTCTCCAGTCTGGACACTTCCCTCACCTGCTGCTCAGGACCACCTCCCTCTTTCCCAACAGCCACCCTTCCCCGCCAGCCGGGTTCTACATCCCCTGTCCCACAGGCTAAAACATTCCCCTCCTGCTCTCCTGGCTCAGCCTTGGACCAGCGTCCACGTTCCTGCCCAAAGCCATTTCCTGGGGCTCTGTGGCCAGACTCTGCTCGTAGAATCAGGGGCTGCCCTCTGCTTCCCATGAGCCCCCCAAACAGACAGAGGTCAGGAGGCTGCCTCCTTCACACTGGACTGAGCAAGCCTGGGGCTTGGCGTCGGCAGCGCTCAGAAAGGTATGCTTGCTGGACTTGGGTGAGGAGTTGGGGCCGGGCTCAGAGCGGAACAATCTCCCTCGTCAGTGTCCATCATCACGGCATCCCTCAGCTCAACAGCACCCGGGGCCTTCTCTTTGGGGAGATCTCTAGAGCGACGGGGAGTCTACGTGTCCCTGGAGCAGGCATGGGATGGGACGCACAGTCCAGCCTCTTGGATTTACTCCGGGGTTCTCTTGTGCACCCTGCTCACCGCCTTCTTTAGAGATGACCCATGCATCACATGGCTCGAGAAGGGTGCTCAGGTTCCCCCTCCTAGGGGAGGCACAGAGATGGGGGCCCATCTCTCTGTCACTGTGAGGTGAAGCCAATGAATCTGCAAATTGCCTCTCCACCATTATTCCTGCTGGCCAGTCTGGAGGGGGGGGGGGGGTCACAGTTGACCTGGGGGGCTACTCTTTGCATGGCAAGCAACAGGGGTGAAAATCTTCTTTGGCTGAGCCAAGGGTCTGCTCTTGGCTGCGGTGGCCTCTTTGTAAGTTACTGGTTGTAAGGCTGGGGCTGGGGTGTGGGGGGGATCTGGCTTCCTGGTGGCACCAGTGGCTTTGCCTCTTCCTGGCCCCGTGGCTGGCAAAGGGCAGCCTCCCACGTGAGCCCGTGTGAAGCCACGCCGCTCTCCACAGGAAGATCACGAGAAGGCACTTCCCCAGCCCTGCCTCCCTCGCTCCTTACCTGTGGGGTGCTCTTTCTGTATCTGCGCCTCCCTGCCGGCCTCTGGAAGTGCACACCCATCTTCTAAAGGGTGGGGGGGCCCAGCCAGAGGGGCCCTGGGTCCTGGGAAGCTCTGGTGCTGAGTCTCTGAGTGCCCAGAAAGGGCCCTAGACTGGCGAGCACCTGTTGGAGGGCCACCCCCATCGGGAAGGAACTCTTTAACGGGCTTCTGATCCACTGGGGGGGCAGACAGGGTCATGCGTGCTTCTCCTCGTTGCCTCTCGTTGCTTCCAGACAACACTTTTGTGTCTACTAAAAATAAAATGAGAGTTGCGCTCAAAGTATCTGCCGAGTCCCCAACCTGGCACGCTGACTTCTCCCGCGACAGTCCAGATGGGACTGGAGAGACAGGGGCTCACCACAGACCCTTCCACGGACTTCCCTGCACCCCTCTGGCCCTGTGAGATTCGGGTGGAAGGGCTGGTGGCAGGCCTGGCTCTCAGTCCGGCTCTTCTTCACCCACTGGCTCTTACCTCCCCGCAGGAGAGGCTGGGGCGTGGGGCTCAGCACACAGACTCTGGGATCAGACTTCCCAGGTTGAAGCCTCACCCCTGTCAAAGGGTAGGTATCTGACCTCATCGGGGAGTTGATGTCACCGCCCATCTGACTCACAGGGTGAAGGGGGAGCTCTCACTGCAAGTGTCTCATCCTGAGGACATCGCTGATGAAGCAAGGTATCCGAAAGGGTGCAGGCTGGGCCCGGGGGCTTGTTTACCCTTATTTATTTCGTCCACTGATTTATTTTCAGCAGCTTTACCATTCGATGGCTGACATATGTTTAAAGGAATTAACCGTGTTCTTCATTCCTGTGCCCATTATCACTGGCTCCCTACTGCATGCCTGCCCCACCCCCACCCCAGCAGTCGAAAGATCAAATGACGCATGGCCGTGGGTCAGTCTGCTGCATGAGACCTCTTGAACGTGTCACTCTGAGCACGAGGCGCGCCTGACCCCGCCATGGCATTGTCCACCGCCTCAGGGGCACGTGACGGCTAGTCACTGAATGAGGGAGACCAAAGAAGAATGGATGCATTTGCATTATGGTGCTGGTGAGGGATCTCGACAGTACCAACGCCGGCCCAAAGAACACACAAGTCTGTCTTGGGACGTGTACAGTCGGAATGCTCCTTGGACTGAGGCTGGCGGACGTGGCGGGGCTAGGTGCTCTGGGCATGGTGTCAGCAGAGACCAGTCCCTGAGGAAGGACGCCATGCTTGGTAAAGCCGAGGGGCAGCGATGAAAAGGCAGGCCCTGGATGAGATGGGCGGACACAGGGGTGGAAGCAAGGGGACGGGGCCTGGAGGAGGTGGGGGTGAGGAAGCATCAAAACCTCCCGGCATGTTGGGGCAGGAAACGTACATGCGGACTCTATGGGGCAGTCAAGGGCCCTTAGAAGAGAACTGGTCGCTCTATGTTCTCAGATGTCTTCCAGGTGGAAGGAGAGGTACCTGTGGCTACCTGGCACGGATGGTGATGTGACCTTTCTTAACCTTGGCTCCTATCTCTGCAGTTCCTGCACCCCACTGTCTACAGCCAGGGTGCACCAGCTGCTATGGGTGAGGGGTCACAGCAGAGGAGGAACACAAGATTGGCGTCAGAGGCGGCAATGACTCCAGGTTGACATCAGTTTCCTGACTGGTAAAACTGTTTTCCCCACACAATAAGCAAAAAGTAGTACAGTGAACCCTCGCCACTTTGCGCTTCGACTTCCGCGGCTTCACTCTATCGCGGTTTTTGCGTAACAGCGCATGCTCTGTCATTACTGCTACTGATTGGCTCATACTGTACACGCTTGATGCCATAAATAATATAATAAATAATGAATGATAATTGTAACGTCCAAAATGTTTTACTGTATTTTCCCTTTTTCGTTTAATAAATTGGGTAATACAAGTGTAATGGTGACTAAAGGGTGTTTTTTCATGACCTCTATGCTCTAACTACGAAAATATTTGATTTACAAATAAGGAATCCTACTTCGCGGAATTTCATTTATCACGGTAGGGTCTAGAACCGATTAACTGCGATAAACGAGGGTTCACTGTATATAAAAGTAATACCCACTCAATTTTAAAAGTGGCCATCTCAATCTGCCCTTGTCGCAGTTGGAGAGGAGATAGACCAGCAGGTGGAAGAGTGGGGCTTTGCTCCTCGGGACAGAAAAGCCTTCCCAAACTTTCACTATCGAAACAGTCGATCCTATTTCAGTAGCATATCGCAGACAGAGTAAGTCTTAAAATAGTCATCCTTTCTACCTCGCTTCCTTTAATTAGAAACTCTTAAAGAATCATAAACCAAATTAATTATCAGTGATGCAGTCCCCACCTTCTCAATAATATAAAGTGTTCCGCCTCAGTGTTCGGTTCCTAAATTACTGCATTGCGGGAAGTGGGCCTGTTCAAAATAGATCTGTGTGCTGGCTGCAGATAAGCTCCGAGTCTCAAACTGCTGGTCAACCTGATCCTGGGGGTGTTGTCCTTGAGCCGAGGAAGCCACCCCGTGTGTGCCAAACCTCTGTTCCTTCCCACCGACGCGTGCCCCGCAGGTAAGCTCATTCCCTCCCACCCTGAAAGCCACCGCACAGACAGCCTCCTCCTAGCCAGGCGGGCCTCTCCAGCTGCCTGGCTCTCCACAATGACACCCACAGGTCTCAGCATGGCCTCTTACTCAACACATACCCCCCAAGCCGGGCTTCCCTCTGGTTTCCCTGGGAATGCCACCCTTCAGGCTTCTCCAAGATATGTGGGCTCCTCCTGGTCTCCCAGCACTGCACATGCAGCCTTTCAGGAATTGTGCTGCTTAACATTCAAAACCTCCCAGCACCCAAAAGTCCCTCTACCACGTACACTGCTGTGACCGTGGTCCGAGCCCGGCACCTCAAAGGCAGCAGCCAGCCCCACCAGCCACTCCACGGCACAAAGATGATGCTTTCTGTTCTGTGATGACCTCCAACCCGGGAGCCCAGGGGGCCACCCCCACAGGGTTGCCTTGAGTTGGCAGTGAGTGGTGGAGTGGAGAGCCCCACCATCTCCCATCCGCCGCACGATCTAGTGTACCTCCCCAGAGGCTACTCCTCCCTTTGCCTCCCCCGATTCCCAATCTGCTCCGAACCCAGCCACAGTGAACCTTCGACAAACAAGTCCCTCCTCTGCTCAGAGCTGGCAGTGGCTCCAGCCCCCTTGGAATGAACACCAGGGTCTCTCCATGACCCATGAGCTCCTGCAGGGCCCAGAGGCCCATCTGCTCTAGGCCCCCCTCTCCGGGGGTTCGTCTCTTCAGGGTCTTTTCAGTCGGGACTCCGCAGCGACCACTCTCTCCGGCTGGAATATTCTTCACTCCGGTGCCCTGCTGGCTGGTGCCACCCATCAGCTCTCCAGAGCAATGGAATCCTGCTCCGGTCCTATCTCGTGAATGAATACTTCGCTGTTGTTGTTGTAGCTAAGTGCGTTGAGTTGATTCTGACTCATAGCGACCCTGTGTACGACAGCGTTCACACCCTCACCGGGTCCGCACCCTTCTCCCTCCCAACTGTCCTGGTGTTTGAGTGCCTTGTTGTGGCCGCGCTATCCGGCCACCCTGCTGAGGGCCTTCCTCTTGCTGCAGGGACTGGTTTCTCCTGGTAACGGTCCAGCGTACACGAGACGACATCTCACCATCCTTGCCTCTGAGCAGCACTCTGGCTGTACTTCTCCCGAGACAGAGGTGTTTGCTCTTTCGGCAGTTCACGGTACTTTCCATATGTTTTGCCGGCATCAGAATTCAAATAGATTCTTCTGAACATGCCAGGGCCGGGGTCAGGAGCACCTCCATCCTCAGAGTAACACCCCTGCGTCTCAAGACTTTCAAGAGGTCCATGCAGCAGGCTGACACAACCCACGCGATGTGTTGTTTGATCTCTTGACTGCTGCTTCTGCCAACAGTGATTGTGGGGTCAAGCGAGAGATCTAATTAGGATTAAATTCTACCAACTCCACCATTGATTGGCTTTGGCATGGAAATCCCAGCACACCAGCACACCACCTTGCCCAGCCTGCTGGACTGACTTTCTCCCCAGAACTGGCTGCCTTCTGCCGGCATTTTCCCGGGCTTGCCTCCCCTCCCTGGACTGGCAGCTCCGTGAGGAGAAGGATCAGCGTGGTTTCCCGAGACACCCGGGGCCACTGGCCCGAGCAAGGCCTGCATCCCCTGATGACTGGGACGATGCAGAAGGTGCTGCAGGTGCTGCGTGTGACACCCCTGGCCCTGGATCCCACCCTGGCGTCAGATCGGGGCGGGGGGCGGGGGGCTCTGTCCCCTCCCGATACTGGCTAATTAGCGGGCCAGTGGCCCTCGGGGGGAAGGACTCAGGACAGAAACCTCGGGACACTCACTTGGGACATGAGTGGCTTTTGTGAGTGTTTCCTCCCAAGGGAGGAGGGGCACCACACTTCCTCCAGTGATACTGCAGGGCAGATGAAAGCAAAGATGGCAGAGGGGCCCGGGGGCCACTGCGAGACATGGAGAGACCAAGAGCAAGTCTTGCCTGTGGACGAGAGGGTGGGAATGGGCTCTGCAGCGCCTTGGGGTGCTGCAGCCGCATCTCCTGGCAGAGAGGCAAAGCTTCTTTGCCTCTGGTGGAAACGCGTCCTCATTTGTGGACACGCATCCCACCCCGTCCAGACTCGTGGTGAAAAAC
This sequence comes from Echinops telfairi, assembly GCF_000313985.2. Taxonomy (NCBI): domain Eukaryota; kingdom Metazoa; phylum Chordata; class Mammalia; order Afrosoricida; family Tenrecidae; genus Echinops; species Echinops telfairi. The sequence goes on along the minus strand of NW_022103968.1, from coordinate 4,858,154 downwards.
CAGCCCATAAGGGTTTTGGGGCGCGGGGAGGAGGCGGGGGCAGGACGGAAAATGGGAGAAAGACTTCCCCGTGGAGAGAAGGGGTGAGAGGGCGTCTAAGGACCATCACACAGCGGTTCAGAGCTGGCACCGTGGGAAAGGGACGGAGTCAGGTGGTCAGGGTGAGGGCACGTCCTGAGGAAACCACTGTGAGGGAGCCCCTTCCTCCCAGGAAGCCGGACTTCCTGCCCGCTGCAGCCACTCAGCAGGTTTGCTCTGCTGCCCAGGCCGCCCGCTGGGGCGTCTGCCCATAAACATGGACCCCAGGGCAGCAGCTGAGTGCTGGCCGGGGCTGTTGGTCTCTGAGCAGACGGGAGGGGGACTGGAACGAAGGTGCCCCTGGGGTGCTAGGGAACAAGTAGGCAAGCCCAGTGACCAGAGGCACTTTGGGTAACCGGGGAGGGGGTGTGGGGGAGGGGTTGGGAGGGTAGTCATTGTGATGTTAGGATCAAATTTCAAGATAATATGTGGGCAAGTGTGCAGGCAATTCCCATTTACAGTAAAGCTTGGAGAGGCAGCTGCTGTGGAGGAAATACTAAAAAGCATCTCTTTCCCCATCCCCTCCCCAGCGAATACCCAGAAAGAACACTAGATAACTGGCCCAGGCTGCTTTCCCAATGATGTCATGATCCCAGAGGCCTTGAGACCCATGGCCGCCAGTCCCCCACCCCCCCGCCACAGCCATGGTTTGGAAGGCGGAAGTCAAACGGACAGATACGCACATGCGTGCACATAGTGACAGACATGTCCCTCACACGCGCCCAGCGATTTCCCAGGATGAGACCTGCCTGGGCTACATTGCCAGCGATGGTGACAGAACTCAGGTGGCACCAAGGCCATCAAACGATCCGATCACACTTCCCTGCCTTACACTCCACAAAGGGCCATCCGTTCTCAGAACAGGGCAGGCAATGTGCCTAGAACATGTGTGGGGTCCTTGGAGCAAGACTCATGTCAGCCGCAGGGTCTCCTTACTGCCGCCAAGTCCGTGCTGGCTCAGCCACGCCGCAGCCCCGGGAGACCGCTAACTGCGTATGGGAGTGGATAGCGCAGACTTTCTTCCATGGGGCAGCTGGTGGTTTGGAACTACTGACCTTGTAGATCGCAGCCAACACTGTGTAACCACTGTGCCATACCACACCACCATCAGGACTCACCAGCAACAGGGCAGCTCTCACTAATCTGCACAAACTCTAACTTGCTAACAGAGAACACACATTTTTCTCCTGAGCATTCATACACATACAAAATTCCCCTATTAGGTCACTAAGAATGTATCGATGACAACAATGCTATAAACCAGAAGCTAATAATGGAAGCCCCAAACATCAAGCCCCTCCACTTGAAAATGGAGAACGAAATGGAAAGCCGTGACATAAAATTTTCAGGTCACTGGGGAAAGAAAAGATAAAACTACAGAACTATAAACATCATGTCAAGGAAGGCACTTATCAATCGATGGGATTCGTTTGAATCAGTGATCAGGAGAAAACTCATTACAGTAAACACTCATCAATAAGAATGAAATTAAATTAATTAAACTCTAGCTTCAGAAACATTGGAAAAAGAACAGCGAGCCGTCCGGCAGAGAGCGCAAAGAAGGCATGAAATAAAGACGGGGCCGGAAGAATTCCACCACACCAGACCACTGCCGTCCGTGGACTTTGACTCACAGGCGCACCGTGGGACCGGCTCTGGAAAGGCCCTCGGGCTCGGTAAAGTGGAGGGCAGCGAAGACGAGGAGGGGCCGAGGCGAGGTGGACAGACACAGCACGGACCGAGCCGTGAGCTCACACGTAACGACTGTGCATGCGGTTCACTCTCTAGCCACGGAGCCGTTGCGAATCAGAATCCAGTCCACAGCACCTCACAACCATGACCGCCACTGGCCCGGTCAGGAAGAGAGGAGGGAAGAGCAGATGCCCAGAACAGAGATCAAGTGAGCAACGGCCATGGAGACAGATGAAGCTTCAGAAACCTGGGGATCTAGTCTTCGTTCTAGATCTCTCTGTAAGTAAGTTTCAAAAACCAGCGTGAGATCAATCTCCTAGGGTCATAAGCAAACTCGGTCCTGTTGCATTCAGCTGGCCGGAACAAACGGATTCCTACAGACGAAAAGGAGCGCGTCATGCACCAACTACCCCACCGAGGCACCGTGCCCGCAGGGTTCCAGAGGGCAGTCCTGCCAAACCTTCCAACACCAGACTGTGTCTACAGGCTGGAAGAATTATCCCACAGCACTGCAAAGGAAAACGCCTGAACCCTTGTTGGTTTTACTTTGCTTTTAATAGTTTTATTGGTACATAATCCACAGATCATACAATTCAATAGTTCAATCAGATCAAGAAGAGTTCTACAATCGTCACCACAATCAATTTGAGAACCTTTTTGTCTTTCTTGTCCTCGTTATTAGCTCCCCATCTCCTCCACTGGCCACATCCCCACGAAACCATGAATACAGTATTATTTCTACAGATTCACCCATCCTGGATTTCATACATAGAGAAACATACAACAACAAAAAAGCTAATCACAATAACAAAACAAAACAGAGAAACACCTCTGTCCAAAAGAAAGCAGAACATATTAAAAAGCAGAACAACTTTAAATCAGGTCAAAGGGGAGATCAAATGATAAGGTGTTTTACACAATTGATGTATGTATGGGTTGTGGTAAGAGTTGTATGAGCCCCTAATAAAACTACTAAAAAATAAATAAAATTAAATAAAAAAAAAAAAAGATAGGCTGTTCAATTTTTAACCTAACTGCATCTGTCGCGATCCACTTTCCAGTGCACTCTGCCTACTGGACATTCGCCCTTTGCAGGAAGCCAGCAAAACATTGCTTTCTAAACAGGACACAGTGTAAAGAGAGAAGACTATGGACCAATCGAACTCATGAATATCAATGTAAGAATTCTAAACAGGCTGTGAGCTCACCGGTTCTCAAGCATTAGGCAAATAACGTGTGACAACGAGAGGGATCTGATGCGGAAACACAAGGTGAGCTGGCAGACAGAACCCCAAGCTGCGCAGAAGGCAGGGGACACAGCGCTCCGGGAACTGATGAGGTAGCAACTGAGACGTTCTCTACAGGCGAATGCAGCACGGCACGTATTCCATCCCCCATGCCAAGCCATCTGGGAGACAGCTACCTAGCCAACTGCCTCGAAGAGATTCACATTCACGCCCACTGCAAAGAAAGGTGACCCCATGGAATGTGGACAGTATTGGACAATACCATTATGATCAGCTGTAATGAAAACTTTGATGAAGATCATTAAACAATGGTTACAGCAGGATATTACGGGAGCTGCCGGGAATGCATGGCAGATGCAGAGGGGAGGTGGCCTGGGGAAGTCACGGTGGCATTGCGTGGATCCCGACTGGAAGCACAGAGAAGCAGACGATGTCGGCCTGTGTGTCATGGAAGATGTCACCTGTCCTGACGGATCGGAATCAGGAACCCAGAGTGAGCCCGCACAAAGACAGCTGGCAGAGCCCAGTAGGTCTTCCAAATAATGAAGAGCTGGGCAAAGAGACCTAGGAAGACCATTTTGAAAGCTGAAAGGCATCTAAACACAAAGCATGTGGACAAAATAGACACTTCTAGTCCATTCCAGAATGTTCCAGCGGAATCCCTCAGTAACCCTCTGCTCTGTAGAGTCAGCAAGGCTATATCAGAGCCTGAATGAGCCTTGACTGGAGCCCTGGTGGCACAGGGTTATGTATTGGGCTGCTAAGTGCAAGGTCAGCAGTTCAAAACCAGCCCTGTCTTCAGGAGCAAGATGGGGCTACTCTCATAAACAGTTGTAGTCTTGGGAACTCACAAGGGGCAGTCTGACCCTGTCCCACAGGGTCGCTGTGAGTTGGAATCAATGGCCAGTGAGTTGGGTTTGGTTTGGGGAATGGCCATCTGGGAAGAAGACCTTGGATGGTCTAAAGAGGCAGCACCCAATACTATTATTGGCTTTCCCATGATTTACATCCTCTTCCTTCTCCTCACTGGACTCCCACACTCTCACAAGCAGCTCACACACACACACACACACACACCTTCAGTGACAGAAACATTGTCGTTTGTCATGAACAGCTGCTTCCTGACAATCATGTGAGAACTCACCGCCTTTCTGGTCGAAAGTGGGAACATCAGGCTGCTGGGGCTTCCACATGGCAGACACTCCAGGTTGGACACTGGCCCTAGGTGTTCGTTGGATGCCAGAGTCAGTGCAGAATGAGGGCCAGGGTGGGCAGGCTGGCAGTGCAGGCCAAGCTCCCCTGCTCCGGCTCCTGGCAGTGAACATCCACTCAGGTCCCCTCCTGTCCCACAAATGAGCCTCATCTCCCAATGACAGGACCAGGTGGCATCACACCGGGTCCCCGGGCTGCCAGACTCACTCATGGGATGTGCAGTCCCCGAGGCTTTCATCTCTTGGGGTAACCCTCATCCATCAGCAGCAAACCGATTGTATTTGGGGGCTTCTTCCACGAGATACACAAGTATGTAAAGAGACAGACAGCAAGGGTGCTGTGTTGGAAAGGCTAACGGGAATCCGGGGTGTGCCTGAGAAGCGGCTCCTCCCCCACTCGAATTAGGAAGGGAAAGCTTTCTTTGTGCGGGTTAACCCCCTGACTGAACCTTGCCATTTTAGAGCAACATCGAGAAGGTGAAATTGCTGAAATGTAGCCTGTCTCCTGACCATTGTGGGAAAGACAGGCCCAGGGAAGGTGAGAGGGGCCCTGGGGTTTCAGTCTCGCTAGCTGTCGGATATTGACGCCGATGGAAAAGGCTTCCTTCTGCCGGCAGAGCTGTTTGGCGAAGGCTGCGCATCAGTGTTGTTTTACGGGAACGTGCACCACTGGCAGGGAAGGACACAGGCCTTTCCCCACCTCACCCCTCCCTTTTCTGCATCGGAAATCTCCACTTTCTCAGTTTCTAAGGAGTAGGGAAACTGTGGGCAGCGTTCATTGGTTCTTTCAATGAGAACGCTGACACCCTGATCAAGCTCTTCCCAACAGAAGGCTGCCCGCCGCACTTCACGCTACAGTTCCGACCAGGTCCTGCCGTTGGCTCAGCCATCTTTCTTCCCATCCTGACACCTTTCAGAGGGCTTTTTTGGGTCAGGCCAGAGGGCAAGTGCAGTGTTGTCTTTGGCTGGGTTCTCTGGAGAAGCAGACCAGTGAAGCTCACATCTGTACACATGAAAACCAATTCACTGCCATCGAACCGACGGGGACTCACGGCGGTCCTGTCGGGCAGAGTAGAACTAACTCTTTCCCAGAGAGGGGCTTATGTCAAAGATATGGCTCATCTAGCTGTAGAGGCAGGCAAGCTCCCAGTGCATGGGTCAGCTGTCAAGCTGGAGGTTTCTCCTGACTTGAGTGGTGGCAGGGTTAATGAATCCAAGATGGGCAGGCTCTTGACGACTTCCAGGGTCGGCAGACTATATGTAAGGCTTGTGGCTACAGAGAATGACACTGAGATCTGTAGGTCAGGACTGAGACTACAGAGGCAAAAGGATGCAAGGTCAGCAGGTTATATGACAGGTCACTGGCTCACGTCCAAAGAGGTCAATGAACCAGATTCAAGTCCAGACCTAGCACAAAGCAAGCTAGTTTTCCCACAGTGTCCACTTATACTGGAAGCAAGCCTCTGAGGATATCTCAACATTGGGGATTATGAGATCGTAACTGTCACACCACTGAGCGTCCTGATTCAGCCAAGTTACACGAAATCCTCATGATCCCAAAGGCCTTCTCAGACTGTGAGTGTCGGAGCAGCTTGTTCTAGTCTGCTGGTGTGTGTGTGTGTGTGTGTGTGTGTGTGTGTGTGTTCATTGAAGACAATCCCTGTTGAAAATGGTCATCCTTAACTGCTAACACCAGGAGAAGCAGGGTGGCACTACCAGGGGCATGTTGTACCTTTATTCCACGCCTAAACAGCGCTCAAACTGAAGCATTCTTTAAAGTGGTCAAATGCTCCTAAGTCGATGGAAATCCCTCCCAGACAGGTGGTTTTTGGGTCATTGAAAGTCACTTCTCAGTAACTGTAGGATCTGCCTCCATTTCCCTGCACTTGTAGAGTCGCAAGAAACAGCTCAAACAAGCCTGTGGCTGCACCCAGTCACCAAGGTCAAGCTCCAGGTGGTTCCCAGCACCGTCGATATTTGGTGAGGCGAGGTGGGTCTCAGCCGCACCAGGAGGGAAGCCACTCGATTCTGCTGTTGACTCAGGACGAGTGTGGTCAGGACTTCTCCCGGATGGCCGGGTTTGCAACATGACTATCATTTCAGACAGAGGTCCCTGCATTCCAAACAAAACTGGGAAGAATTTGATGGCAAGTGCAAAGACCTATTGTCTCTCATCAACTGTGTGACTAAGCCTGGATCACCCAGCCTATCTAGCCTCGAGTCACTACCTCTCTCTCCAACGGGGACCGCGGCTACCCGTGGCTGGGAAAGACTGACGGGCAGGATGTGAAACCCCCGAAGAAAGTAAAGATGACAACAAGGCTTTGTTCGCCCAACCTTAAAATGGACCGTGTGGAAGACACAGCTGGAAAACACGAACCCTTGGTGGCATGGCTAGACTGGTCCTTCATTTCATGTCTATGGGGAAAAGGCTCAAGGAGCCGGAGAGACGGGAAGACGGTTAGTTTGCTGATGCTGGATCCGTCTCCCACCCCCAGGCCCAGAGACTGCTCTTTACTGCCCGTGGTGGAAAGCTTCTTGGATAAAGGTCACATGAAGGTCAGTGTGGGCATGCATCGTGACTCTCTTATGGTGGGATAAGAGCAGCCCTTTGGGTGGGGTGGTGATTGTCTCAGTTGGTGGGGTAAGAGTTATCCCTTAGGCAGGGTGGTGACTATCTCAGTTGGTGGCTTAAGAGCTGTCCCTTGGGTAGGGTGGTGACTGTCTCCGTTGGTGGGATAAGAGCCCTCCTTTGTGTGGGATGAACCAAGTCACCATCCTAGATGCAAGGGGAGCTCTTGGGTGGGGACTCAGGTTGCTGGAGAGCAGTCGAGAGACAAGAAGGAAGAGCCATCTATAGAGGCTGAGGCCCTGCATGTGTGTGACCTCAAAAGTGGATCCAAGGTGGGCGGCCACTTCTCAGCCGTTCCCTTCATAGATGCCCGGCCCTCTTTAGTCAGAGTCTCCTAGATACAAATAGCAACAGTGTGGGGAGAGGGAATCACGAGAAAGGAACAGTAAGATTTGCGATAAATCTAACATCCCCAGGCACAGAGGAATCACATACAATCTATCTCTATATGTCAACCCAGAATAGGAATATCTAGACCCTTCTATTACAAGACTAAGGAACCGTGGTGGCACAGTGGACTGCTAACTGCAAGGTCAGCAGTTCAAAACCATCAGCCGTTCCAGGGGAGAAAGATGAGGTTTTCTACTCCCATCCTATCCTGTCCTGCGGGGTTGCTATGAGTCAGCAGGGAGTGGGTCACAAGGCTCAGGAGTCTTGGTGGCGTAGCAGTTAGGCTCAGCTTCTAAGTCAGTGGCTCAACTCCTGGCAGGGAAAGAAGAGGCAGTCTGATCTAGAGCCTTGGAAACCCTATGAAGCAGTTCTACTCCGTCCTGTGGGGTCTCTACGAGTCAGGACTTGCCTGATGGCAATGGGTTGGTAGTACAAGCCTGTCCATGCTGAGGAAGGGAGTCCCAATGTGGGTGAACCTTAGACGAGGCCTTCCATAGAGCTGGTGGAATGGAAGCCAGCTGCCAATTGCATGCATCCTTCTGGGAAGCCCCAGGCTCCCTGGACCAAGCTCTAGGGTCACAATGGACAAGTAAGGTCTGGGGTCACACTTGTACCCCCCAGGGTCCAGGGAGATGGCACAGGGGGAGGTTGTTCCATCAGAAACATCTGCGATGGACCAGCAAGCCCAGCTTCCCATGCCCTACCCAGACCTGGGCACCGAGGTGGGTCAGGGGAGGGGCCTCTGGTGCTGAACCTCAGCGGAGCCCTGTCGGGTCAATCCCAACTCATGCTGAGCTGGGAGGCGGGTGTCCATGCAGCCAGGCTCAACCCCTGGAGGAGGAGGACATGGCTCCGAGGCCACTGCTCAGGCCTAGGGCCTGCGCTGCGCTGATTGATAAACAGGGGGTGGGGGGTGGGGTCCTTCCGGCATGCAGATGCCTTTGTGCCATTCCGGCTGGTGGGAGGCATGTGGCTCAACCGAGAAACATTTCATTCCCCAGATTTTCTAAAATTAAACGTGGCAGGGGAAAACAGATGCCTGCTTCGGTTTGGGATTTGAACACACACACGGAAAGGAACCCAGCCGTCCCCGGCGTGCCAACCCCCTGCCCCTCTACAGGTCGCCTGTTGTTCGGTGGGACATCCCCCACTTTACCGCAGGCACCGTGTAAGGTACTCCTTGTCCCTGGGGAAACACAGCTTCTCGACGCAGGAGGTGAAAACCGGCATCTTAGCGTGTGTGCCCCTTTAGACTCAAGTTAAATTCGTTCCAGTCTCTAATATTTTCTGCTTTCTTTTCTATGTCTTACTTCGTTATTACCACTAGCTTTTGCTTCAAATGTGTTTTCTGGATAGGTAACTAGAGAGAGAGGACCTGGAATCATGGTTCTTTGAGGGTGCGGCAGGTTGGGGGAAAGTGGATAGTTAACGAGTCCAATAAGGAAGAAAATGTTCTACGATTGATTGTGGAGATGACTGCACACTCTTCAGAAGACGATTGCACTGCTGAATTGCACGATTTGTGAATTACGTGCCAACTGAACTTCCAAATGAAAAGAAAAGCACACGTCCCCTTGCTTGGAGAGTTGGTGTGCTCAGAGGTTTTGTTTTGAGCAGCGTTGTGGAATGTTCCTGATTATGGTTCAACAAGAGAGCACTATTCTAGCAAAGTTTACTGTAAGGAACATCTCTCAAAGAGAACTTTATTTCCCTAATGATTTCCATTATTGACTTGTGATTATGGTTGATAAGGATATAAAAAAATGTCTCTTGGCTATAATAAAATCACACTTAAGAACACAAACATCCTTGTAAACGTCGATGTTGAAAGAAAAGGCGGTGGTAAGAAGTAAATGCCGTTCAAGATACTAACAGTACCAGGGGCTCACCACAAAGCGCCCGTGAACAGTGATGGGTTTGCCACATCGCCTTGTTTTCCAGATGCTTGTAAACGGTGCTTTTTACACCGAAAATGTCTAATTCCCGTCTAGGACCTTGCCATGGTGTAGGGTACTTTTCTTACTACTTGACATGGCAGCCATCTTCCCAACGTGGCTTCCGCTGGTTCACACCAGTTTGGTAGATCCAATACCTAATTGCTGGTTGAGTTGGGAGAACTGCTTGTTAAGATGGCACCTGTCATCAGGGTTGTCTCTGAGGTGGGTGGTTGGGCACTTGCCCCAGGTAGACACCACAAGTCCCCATTCTTTATTCTTTGTTGATGTTCATGTGGGCAATAGCAAATTCTACACTCCTGAAGTCCTGTTTATCCATCCATAGGTAGAAAAAGTATTTCATGTTTGAGCTCATTGGTGCAGTTCCTGTGCCCATCCATCCCATCAGGGGCCCTCCTTTTTCACTGCCCAACCACTTTACCAAGCACGATGGCCATTTCTGAGGACTGGTGCCTGCTGACAACGTGTCCAAAGTACATGAGACAAAGCCTTGACGTTCTCGCTCCTAAAGAGCATTCTGGCTGTACTTCTTCAGGACAGGTTGCTTCCTTCTGGCCGTCCTGGTGTATTCAATATTCTTCAACAATGCCATCACTCAAATGCATCAAATTTTCTGCACTCTTCCTTGCCCACTTTTCACATGCATATAGAGACTGAAAATACCCTGGCTTGGGTCAGGGTCACCTCAGTCCTCAAAGTCATCCTTGGCGGACACTTTAAAGAGGTCTTGCATAGCAGATGTGAACGTGGCCGGTGCCTACGTTGATTGAGTCCCTGTTACACCCACGGACACTGCCTGGGTAACTTCAGCCTGGTTCTCTGTTTATCATATACTTGTGCGGCCTCCACTCTCTGCCTGGTCAGGAAGGGACCAATCAGCACAAAGCCTTCAAGGCCAAACCTCGCGCGAGCTTTCCTATGCAGTCCACCTGATAATCATCAGGCACTAATGAGGCAGCCTAGGCTCACTCGGCGGGGACAAGGGGGCGGGGTCTGCTTCTGTGAAGCTGGCAGGCTAGGAAAACGAGGGAGCAGTTTTGCTCTGGCCGCGTGGGTCCTCCTGGGTCGGAATCCACTCTATGGCAGGGGACGGCTTCTGGTGGGGTAACTGTCCTGCCCCTAAATTCAGTGAGTTACTTCCGCACATCTAGGAGTTACCTTGACGTCTTCCTCCCCTTCTCTCCACCTGGAGCACCTCACCAAGCCCTGCTCACTCCCACTGGCTTCAGCGGGTCTCAGCCCCATCCACACCTCCCATCGCCACGCCAATCATTCAAGGCCAAGTATCCTACCCCTTCTACCTCAACAGCTTTACTCTGTTATTGACTTTTCTATGAGAAAATGGAAGGCAGATTCTGGCGATTCTCTGAATAAACGTCTCCTGGCTTTCCACCCCACCTAAAAGAGACCACACATTTCTCCTGGCCGTGATCTGGTCTCTGCTCACTCCCTGAGCTGGCCGGGTCTCTCCTTTGCCTCTCCTGGTCTTCTTCCAAACTGGGCTTGGCCTTCTCCCTCGAATCTGAAACTATGTCTTTGTGTCATGGCAGGGAATCTTCCCCAGCTAAGCTTTCTGACTAGATGGTCACCCTTTCTGCCTTTACAAGGGAGGCTCCTTCTTACCGTGCAGATCTAAGATAAACATCATCTTATCAGAGAAGCCTAACCCACAGGGCACACCACCACATCACAGGAGATAAGAAATACGGAATTCCCACCATCCAAAAAATCGCCAGGGAAATTCTGACTTTCCCTTAGAGGTAAACATTTCATTCACGAACTCAAAAATAATCCTGAGTCTCACCCATGGTCAGACATCCTGTTTCCAGTTGAGGATACAATGGTGGGAGAGAGACAGAGTGGCTGCCCCCCGACCCCCACCCAGCAAAGGGGCAGGTTGGTATTCTTTTAGCAGAGGGTCAGTTCCTCAAGTCCAGAGGAAGCTCAGTTCTCACTAGTTCGGTGATCAGACTCTTTCCTTCCCAGGGGGCTGGGCTCCCTTATCTCCAGTGGCCACAAAAGGAGGAAAAAGGCTTTGAGATGAAGTCCACCTCTGGAATGGCACAGCCCCAGGGGCTCCGCTGGCCCTCCCCTTTTCCCGAGCACCCTCCCCCCACCCACCCCCACACACACTGTGCTCTGGAGGGAAGAGGATGCTTCTAGGCCTTCACTGGGCCACCATATTGGCCAATGGTGCTGATCCACTTTGGCTGGAAAAGGCACATAGGTGTGTGTGTGTCGGGGAGTGGGTGGGGTGAGTCTACCCACTGGAGGCCAGGAGCAAACATTCCAATGTAGGGCGTTCACTTTAATCGGTGTAACCGCGGACATCAGCTCCGGTGTTTTCCAGACAAAAGATTCATCCTGTCAGTGCACACAGTGCCGATCCCACTTTCTCTCTCTGTGCACTGTCCTGGCAGAGGCCCAGCGGAGTCGGGAAGGACACAGAGAAGCAGCAGCGCGTCAATTACGCTCTGACTGAGCACGTACTCCGCAAATAGCCGGGGCTGAAATGACCTGTGTCTGACACGACCACGGCCCAGCCACGGAGGGCAATGCTCAGGAAGGAAGGCACAGATGGGCTGTACAGCCATGCAAACCAGACAGGCTGGCCCGGTGTGTGATTAGGGAGGACGAGAGACTGGTGAGGGCTG
>NW_022103968.1:4837802-4845833 GCF_000313985.2 Echinops telfairi | reverse complement strand
GGGTCGAACAACCCTTTCACAGGGGTTGCCCGATTCATAACAATAGCAAAGTGAAGAAGTAGCTACAAAAATACTTTTCTGGTGGGGGGCCACCACCACATGAGGAACTGTATGACAGGGTTGTGGCATGAGGAAGGTGTTGCACTGCTGTCCTAAGGTGTCACCGGGTTGGTTCCGACCCTAGCCCGTAGGCACAGCAGAGTGAAGCACGTCTCATTCCTGAGCCGTCTCACTGTTGTTCCTCTGCTGAGCCCAGGTTGCAGTATACACAAACACACATACACATACACATATGTTGCTTACGGTACTTGTTTCTTTGAAGCCATACTCCTAGCGCCCGCGGGAGGCGGCCAGGCGGAGGAGGCCTGGCCGTGCTGCTGAGCAGGCAGCGCGTGAGTGGGACAGGCCGTTTTGCACTTGGCATTCCGGTCTCCTCACGCCTTCCCACTTGAGCCTAATCTCTTTTGGTTCAGGCGCTAATTCGGCTCAGCTGTGGAGGCTCTGGTCTCTGTGCTTTGGCGTTCCACAATGTAATTAACGATTCACATTCAATTACATCATGCTGAAAATCCTCTTCCAATACTTTTGCTCCTAATCCCAGATTCCAGATGCCCGGGCAGTGCCGGGAGAAAGGTGCAGGCTCATCTGCGAGTCCTGAGCTCAGCCCCGGAGCCTCAGCGGTACTTTAGTGGAACCGCGGCTGCGGCCTGTGACGGCAAGCCTCTGTGATTTGAAGTTGCCAGGTGTCATTTTATAAGGGAATTCTGAGAACGTTGGGGGGAAGAGATCTAGAGAAGACGACTTCCATTTGAATCTGCAGAGCATGGGTCATCCAGCTTGGGTGTGGACATGGCTCCTTCTCACCTGTCAGCCGTGGGGTGCTTGACGGGCTCCCCAGAGAAGACTGCCACCCTTGGGGTGGCTTATCCTGCATGCTTGCTCCGAGACATCTGTATCCTGTGGGCTCCCTCTCGGGCCCCTAGCGATCCAACCACACAGTCTCTCTGCTCTTCTCCAAGTGCTTTCCTCTCTCGTCCTAACTGGAATCCCCTCGCCCCCTCCCTGTAGGGCTGAGCACAAAGGCCCACTTCTCCCTGGAGTCCGTCAGTTCGGCCATTCCTGGCTCTGTGGCATCAGCACGGGCCGGGCTTCCTGGACTGTGTCTCCTTTTGCATTGTGTGTTGCTTCCTGGTTGGCACTTGCTCCCTTACGAGGCTGTGTGCACCACGTGCTTCTCTGTTCCCAGCAGCGGTGGGGACAGAGGTTCAGGTGTCTGCTGCCTCCAGGTGAAGCTTTCAGACGTGATCATTCTTCCTCTTCCGGTCTCTCTAGACTCAGGCCAGTTTCCTCTAAACCCAAACCAACACGAAAGAAAATCCAAGGCTCTCAAGTCTATTCTGACCCACAGCGTCCCGTATCAGGTTTCCAGAGCTGTACCTCTTTAGGGGAGCGGGTGGCCTCCTCTCCCCCAGAGAGGCTGGTGGGTTTGCCCAGCCAATCTTGCAGTTGGCAGCCCAGGGCGCACCTGGCAGTCCCACCTCTTGTAGTTGAGCATGTCACAGCTACCCCAATACTCTCGCGGTGGAGGTCCGAGGAGTGGAAAGTAAAGCAGAGCCCTGGGGTGGCTGTGGCACAGTGGGTGAGGTTGGCAGTTGGAGCACACCAGCTGCTCTGTAGACCAAAGCAGAGGCTGCTCACTGCCACCCAGGTCACAGCCCGGGAAGCCCTAGGGAGCCATTCTACTCTGCCCCCCGGGGTGCTGTGAGTCAGGACCCCTCCAAGGGCAGCGCGTTGGGGTTCTGATTGGTTTTATACACCAGATTGGCCTTTCTTTCTCGGTGGTCACAGGACTCTTTTGTCCCTGCTTCTGAGATGACTCCTTTATGCCCAACAGAATGGCAACATTGACCAATCCCCTAGTTAGAGTCCTCTACAATCCCCTAGTTAGTAGCCAGGAAACATGGACAATAACAACAACAAAATCTGCCTGATTGCAATACAACAAAGCATCTTTTTCAATTAGCAAATACGTCTGTGTGTTTATGCCTGTATGTATATATAGAAATCTGACCTCCTGGGCAGCTGAAACCCCCAGTGTAGCTTCCTGTTCTCTGTGAACAGCTGGGTTTGAACCACACGGGCCACTGCCACGTGCATGGCCTCTCCTGTCACTCCTGTAGTGAGCGCCACCGTTTCCAGTGTCCACGTCCAGTGCCACGTGCTCCAGTTCTGGAGCTATTCAAGTCACCAGGTGCTTTAATCGGAGACTTGCAAGCCAGGGGATCGTGCAGAGCAACAAGGCAGGCACCCACACCTCAGGGGGCCCACTCACTTCCAACGTGAGCTGCTCCACAGCCAGCAAGCAGTGCCTGATTCTGGAGCCGTGTCAGCTGCTGCAGTTTGGGGGGCAAGGAGATTGGAAACGAACACTCAGATGCTTTAAAAATGCTCAAATCATTTATCCAGCGTTTCTCTTTCTCCAGGGAGGGGATAAAGTTCAAGAGCACAGTCAGAAGTGTGGTCAAAGTCTTACCCACAAAGATTCTCCAAAGCATGGTTTAGAATGGCGAAAAATCGGGAATCTAGCTAATAGGCGGTTCCCATTAGGGGATTAGTTCAAAGGTTGATGTTGCTGATGGCCTCGATATTAGAAAGTAATTTCATGTTTGGAGAAAACTTTTAATGATATAGGAAACAGCCCACTCTGATTCACAGCTTGATAAACATTGTAATGATATTAGATAAAGACTATAACTTGGAGGGGTGGGGGAGATAACAAGGAAAGGACATCAAGAAGCCCAGGAAGGAAATATATGTTCAGAGACTGATTATGGAAGCAATGGTACAATTAAGTCTGTTATGATTGAACTATGGGATGATATGACATATGTGCCAAGGCCCAAGCTACAGCAAATTAAAATTGAAAAGTAAAAAAGCATAGATCCAGTATGTTGTCTGGAGTCACACTAAATCTTAGCTCCAACTTAATAACAATTAGCTCTCACATCATGGCCTTGCTGTACACTCACCACCATGAGACGATCACTGAATATAAGGGTGCTGCAGCAAAGTGTGGTGAAGAAAGCAGATGGTGCCCGGCTAGTGTCTGGGGTCTTAAGGCTTGTATTCAAACAAGCAGCTCTCTAAGCGAGGAGTCAACTAAGCCTACATGGAATAAGCACACCAGCTTGTGTGATCCAAAGATCACAATAACAAAATTCAAATGTAACAAAGGGAAAAGTATCTCAAAGAAAGCCAGTGTGAAAGCCAAGGGCAGCCATATCTATACATAAAGATATAGTGACTGGTAGTTCCATCCAGTGAAGAATTAATGGTTATCTCATCAGCAGTCTAGTAGACAACAAGCAAACCACCTGGGCAAAACAGATCCCTACCTCACACCAGAGGGAGAGATTGCCAGAGGGTGGACTGAAGTGTGATAAAGTTACTAGAGCAGCGTATAGGCAAAAGGCTACCGTCCCGAAGCTGCCCCTGAAAGCACGCAGAACAAGAGGGCAATGAAAGAAGCATCGGCCTGTCAAAACCGACTGTAAGCAGACGTGATGACTAACAGCACCGGCCATCCTGGATTGGACCCTGGAACAGAAAAGGGCATTTGTGGGAAGAACAGGTGAATCAGAATAAAGTCTGCAGTTTAGTGACTAGGACAATACTAATAATAATTTCTTAGTCTAGGCCAGTGGTTCTCAAATCCCCGGTGATTATACTGTCCTGGCAGTGTCTGGAGACCTTCCGGTGCCCTGGCAGAACAGTGGGTTACGAGGGGGTCTGCTCACCACAAGGTCAGCAGTTTGAAACCACCAGCTGCTCTGAAGGAGACAGACAGGGATTTCTACTCCTGTAAAGAGTTACGGTCTAGAAAACTCACAAGGACAGTTCTATCCTGCCCAGTAGGGTAACTATGAGTCAGCATCAACTCAATGACGGTGTGTTTGTTGTTGGTGTTTGGGACCTTTTGGCTGCCACAGCTGGGGGAAGGGGCAGGAGCTGCTAACATCTTGTGATTCCTACGATGACCAGGCCAACCACTCCATTACCAAGACATCTCTGGCCTTCAACACAAAGTGTCAAGGTTGAGAAACCCTGGTTTAAGTAAGTACATGCACTCTAGTTATGTAAAATCTTAACATTAGGGGTAGTTGGGTAAAGAACGTATCTTTGCATTACCTTTGAAACCACCCCAGAAATCTAAAATTGCTTAAAAAATTAAAGTTTTAAAAACCCCTGAAATAATTCTAAAGAGTTTAAAAAAAAAAAAAAGATAGTTGGGAAAGGAATTAAAAAATTGGAAAGAGAGAAAAGGTATCTTATGCCTAAAGAAAAAGGACAAAAGATGTGAATAGGCAATTCACAAAATAGCAAAGAAGTATTAATAAACACGATCATCTTCAACATCTCTATCAAAATGCAAATTCATGTTATATCTTTGATCTCTAGAATTGTGTAATACTGTCAAATTGGCATGGAAATGCCTGTCATCACAAAATGCCTGTTCAAGGCACTTGCTGGGTACACATTGATAGGGCGTATAGGCTTTGCACTTAAGCCCGAGGAGTGAGTGGGGTGTAGGTAAAACAGTATAGGTTCCTTTACTTCAGCTAATTTATGTTTCCACATCAAATGCCTCGTGGCACTGCCGGCTAAGCGTTGGACTCTGGTGGAGCAGCTGGTGGTTTCGAACTGCTGACCTTGAGGGGAGCAGCCCAATGTGGAACCACTCACCATCAGGCTATCTGCTCCTGAACCATTCGAACTTGGACACGTTGATCACGTGTTCTCTGATTCGACATTAATCGGCTGCTCCCATTAAGCATCATAGTCCAGGAACCCCAGAGGGGCAGTTCCAGCTGTCCTGTAGGGCCACCATGAGTCTGCACTGGCTCGATGGCAGCGAGCGAGTGAGCGAGCAAGCAAGGCTGCCTGAGGACAAGCAGCTCGCTCACTCTGTCAGACCCTACTTATTCTCCTTGGGTTCCCACGTCAGGTCCCCCAGGTGTCAAGCCCGGTGAGGCCCCTGTTCTTCCTCTACTTCTAACCACCTACCTCCTGACAGTGGCTCTTACTTGGCTCGCCACCCCTTCCCTGCCAGAGCTGCTTGAGGCCTGGCCACCGGGTGGGGGCTGCCTGAGGATGAAGTGGCCATGACTTCATCAGCAGTGGCTTTTGTTGGGTCATCAGAACACCCTGTCCTGGCCCTGAGTCAGGCTCTGAGCTGGTAGGCTCTCTGCTGAGCGTGGAGAGGCCCACACAGCGATTCCGACCCTAGTCCTGCCCCCAAGGAAGAGGCATGAGGATGCCCACAAAGAGGAAGCTCACCAAGTAGAAAGGCCATGGGGCCCACGCACCTGGTAGTGAGCGGAGGCTGGACGGTGGAGCAGGCTCGGCTCGGCGGCTGCAGCCTGATGAGGCAGGGAGAGACTGTAGCCCACAGTGGGTACAGTGGGGACCGGTGCAGCTCCGCCAGGGGATGGCATCTGGCACTGCCAGGTGACTTGTATGGTTGACATTCCCGGGGAAAGGGGTGCTGCTGATACTTTCTGGGCTAAGGCCTGGGAAGCTAAGCTTCTGAGCACCCTGTGATGAACAAGGGCCTCCCCCACATGGAGAATCTCGGCTCGCAATGTTGTCCTCACTGAGGCTGGGCAAGGGTTGCATGAGTCAAGGCCACCGCTGCAGGACGGGAGTGGTGCCACGGGCAATCGGGTGAGGTCCCCTTCAGCAGCAGCTGCTACGGCATCAGCCGCAGCCAGAGCAGGCGGCATTTTCCATCTGGAAGTCTGCACGCCGATGCCTAATCTGAGCCACGCTTGTGGGAAAAGCCTGCCGAGCTCAGAAAAGTCCAAGTCTCCCTGGGAGCCTGACAAGGGATTTGGGTCGTGACTTTTAAAAAGGTGGATGGGCTGGCTCACGGCGTTTCATTTTAAAAGCTTTGTTTTTCCTGAACCAAATAACCCAGCATACAGAACAAACTTCCCCCTCCGGTGTTCCCATTAAAATGAGGGACCATTTAAATCACCAGCAATGAGTGGCTGGATACCGAGATCAAGCACAGTCTATCACAGCGAGCACGGTTTCATCGACACGAGGAGGCTGATGGGTCTCTGGATTACTTTCCTCAGCAGAGCCTTGACATTGTCAAAGAGTTTATTCCCCTCGGATCCACGACCGGTGCTCATGGAAGTAGCACTCGGGAACCCACAGGGCGTGTGTCACACGGGCAAGTTGAGCCACAAGGTCTGGCTTGTTAGTGATACAAAGCCAAGCTGTCACGTTGAGGCACAAGGTCCTCCTGGTCAGGGGAGAGCGGCACCGTGAATGGGGGAGGCCGAAAGAGGAACGGAGGCACTGGGGTGACGGTGCAGGGGAAGACCAGCCGGAAAGCTCATCAGAAGCCAGGACACAGTCTTCATCTCACGTCCTTTGGATATGCCACCCGGAGGAGCCAGTCCTGGAGAAGGATGTCATGCTCAGTAGAGACTCAACAAAAAGAAAAAGACCCTTAAGATGGCTTGACACAGGGGCTCCCGCCAGCACCTGTCTCCCCGCCTCGCACTCAGCCAAGGCAGCTGAAACAGCTCAAAGGCAGAGACGGAGAGTGTCCAGGATGACGGGGCCCCACTGGTGTTTGCCAACCCAGCTCTCGTGCTGAGGAGACCCAGGGTCCCGCGCTGTTGTCCATTTGCCAGCGGATCCTAACTCTCCCTGGTTAACTTTGCTGCTGGTAAGCAAACAAAACGCAGGCACAACTACATTCTGCACACTTCTTCACTTACAACTTCCCACGGGGAAGGAAACACCGCCTCGTATTGGATCTCCTGGCCCCCGAGAGCCCGCCCTTTGCCTCGGCAGGAAAGCGTGCCGCAGCCCTGGGCTCATTGGTCAGCAGGCCTCAGTCTCTGCCGGTGGTGACAAAGCCTGGCAGGTGTTGGTGATACTGGTGGGGTGGGTTTCAGTGAACTGTACAGATGTAAAAATGGTGGCTGGCCAATGGTTTGTGATCTCCATTTTTATGGCATTGAGAGAAAGTGTTTGCCAGCCGCTGGCCGACCAGCCTTCCATGGGGTAGAGAAGCGATGCAGGGGTGAAGCGACCTCAGGACAGTGGGGCAGAGAAGGCCCCACTTGGGCACTTCCAACCCATCGAACCTAATGGCAAGCCTGGAGGGCTCTGCTTCCAGAATCGGCCCACGTCCCCCACTGCCACCCTGGCCCGAGCCACTGGCTCCCACGCTTGGACAATGACTCCATCGACGTTTGTGGAGAATACATCATCTGAGCGGCTACACTCTCTGAAGAGTGTGGCATCGGGACTGGTCGCCCAGAATGCAGACACCCTAAAGCACTCCATTGCGATGGCATCCTGCAGCGATTTCTCTGCTCAACCCTTCGCCTTTCTCTGCCACCCACAGGTGCTGGTCCCCAAGCTGCTCCCTAATAATCAGCCTGCCCATTTATCTACAGCAAAGAACCTAATTTCTAGGACTTTGAATTTGCACAAAGGATAGTTTATCTTGAAGGAAGAACTCCTTTCTTACGTAAGTCCTCACCTAATTCACAAGAGGAGCTGATACCAAGGGCTCAAGTAGAAAGAAAATGCTTTGAAAAGGATGGCAACATATGCACACAGGTGATTGATACAATCGCTGTATGAATTGTTATAAGAGCTATAAGAGCCCCCAATAAAATAATTAAAAAAGAAAGAAAGAAATGTGCACGAAGACACCTTTTCTTTGATGTATGGATGACAACTCAATGTAAAGAAAACCCAAATCCTCACCGCTGGACCGGTAGGTGGCATCATGATGCACAGAGGAAAGATTGAAGTCGTCAAGAATTGGGTCTCACTTGGATCACCAGTGAATGCTCGCTCACGCAGGCAGATGTCAAGAGACCGAGCGATGCGTTGCATTGGTTAAACTTGATGTGCAAGACCTCTTTGGAGTGCTGAGAAACAGATGTGACTTTGAGGATTAAGGTGTGCCTGGCTCAAGCCACGGATCTTCAATCACCT
>NW_022103968.1:4831911-4834029 GCF_000313985.2 Echinops telfairi | reverse complement strand
TCCCTCACCAGGACTTTCCTCCAGGGGGCTCTAGTGCCTCCAACTTCTCAGTTAGGAGCTGTGCATGTGAGAGGATGTCCTCACTCAGGGGTGGAAGGAGTCTTCGAGTCCTAATGGGTCACCTTGGGCTGCTAATGGCAAGGTTCGCAGTTCTAACACACCAGCCGCTCTGAGGTAGGGAGATGAGGCTTCTGCTCCACAAAGGTTTACAGCCTAAAACCCCACGGGGCTGCTCTGCTTGATGGCGTTCCTGGGAGTCACAATGGACTCGGCGGTAGTGAGTTTGGTTTTGAGACTTTATAGAGTTAGCCACCTGCCTACCTGCCTACCTATCTACTACCTACCCATCTACCTACCTGCCTATCATCCACTGTCGTCAAGTCCACCCCACTGCTGGCAAGCCCACGGGTTTCCAGAGCAGAGCTGCCCCACAGGGTTTTCTCGGCCGGGATCTCTGCAGAAGCAGATACCTGTCCTTACTCATGTGGCACTGCAGGCAGGCTCACACTGCCCGTTTTGGGTTGGCACCAACTCTACAGGGCAGAGCGGACTTCCCAGTCCGACACCTCGATGGAAGCAGCTGTTGGGTGAGAACCACGTAGCTTTCTGTTAGCAGTCAGGTGTTCTCATGCTGCACCACCAGGGCTCCTCACAGGTTAGTTATGCCTTGGAAACCTCTTGGGCCACCCAGACCGGCTAATTCTATAACGCATACCCTCACACACAGACACGCATACACGTAGCTGAGACTATAACACACGCATAGATGGTTATAACACAAGCACATGGCTGATTCTATCACACAGATACACGGCTAACTCTATCACACACACTATGCACACAGACACACACAGCTGATGCTATCACACACACTATGCACAGACACACAGCTGACGCTATAACACACACAGTATGCACACAGACACAGCTGACACTATAACCCACACACTCTCCCACTCCACCACGGACACTTGTGACCCTGGCTTCCAGGGCTGCTCTATATGCACTGGCGATCTGATTGAAACATTAAAGGAAGCAATGTGGACCCTGGCCACAGAGTGGCCAAACTTCTTCGAGGGTGGGTGGCACTGTGACCTTACCCTGCCCCAGAATGAAGCAAGAAGGCACTGTCTTAGGGCCCAACTGAGCACGCCATGCTCAGAAAGAAATTACTCAGCTCCCCCTGGTAATTAAAAACAAAACGCTGATATGACCACCTACCACCCAGGCTAAAGTGTAGGAATCTGTTGGCAGCCTCCTGGATCTTTCCATTGCCCCCAGGGCATGGTATTGCTCATTTTGGAAAACACTGCTCTAAGCAAACCCCATTGGGGTCTCGACTTCCACACTCTTTACATAGTTTGGCGACTATTGGACACACAGCCTGAGGGGAGGTCTCTCATGAGCTACAAAATCACAAATCACCCTCTAAGAAGGCCGGTCTACAGCAGACAACGCAGAGCTGACCCGGGCAGCCGTCCTGACAGCAACGTGGATAAGGACGCCCCACGCTCCGGACACCTGTGCCCACTCCTGCGGCCAGTGGTACTCACCTGCCGTGTAGCTCCAGCCAGGGATGTGGATGGTCAGCTGGCTGGGGTGGCTGCCAGCGTGGTAATGGGGCCTGAAGTGGTCTTCCCGGTCTCTGCCAGAGTCGGGGCACATCCCCATGCCTGAGAGCTCTGGATTTCCGAAGGCGGGCAAGCTGCCCCAAGGGCATGCGCTGCTGGCCAGCTGGGCCCGGGTCTCCTCCACTCCGCAGCTGTCCCCCAGCCCCGGGGGCCAGCAGTGTCCTCGCAGGGCTGGCTTGTCCTTGGTGGCCATGGGCCGGAGGCCACTGCTCATTGGCTCGCCTGTAGCCAGGCCGCCGACTCCCTCTAGCGCCGGCCGGTGGGAACTGCAGCTCAGGTGGAGGGACAGGGAGGACCTGTGCACTTGGGGGCTGGGGGCTGGAGGGCCATCAATGGGGATGAAGAGCGGCTTGTCCAGGTAGTAGATGGAATTGGGACAGGTAGGGATTTGGAGGTGGACACAGGAGCTGAAGAGCAGCGGCCCCTTCCCAGGGGACAGGCTGCCCCGAGAGAAGCTGTCCTCTCTGCCATCTGTACCATTCATCCA
>NW_022103968.1:4828922-4830618 GCF_000313985.2 Echinops telfairi | reverse complement strand
CGGTTCCGACAGCAATTGCTCCCGTGCACTCAGTGAGATGTGGAACCACACCAGGTGGGAACGCCCTGGATGCAGTACCTGGAAGGAAACCGCATGGTCACCTGCCCAGACCAAGAGGCATCCGCTGTGTGTGCAGTGCGGCGTCTCTTGAAGCAGCGAGCACCTGTGCACGCACACCTAGGAGCAGTCTAGGTACCCACAGTGCGGATCTCTGGACTCGGGACCTAGCTTGTTAGCCAGCCCCGAGGGGTCCTGTGCACAGATGGGGCAGAAGCTGGACCAGACTTGGGGTCCCTCCCAAGCCTTGGGTGCCCAGGCTGCTTTCTGGCCTTGGACAAAAACATTGAGGACATGGGGAGCCCTCCAGGCTTCTTCACCTCCCAGAGGGCCCCCCTCAAGGTGATGGCTGAGCAGCCCGACCAGAATCATTGTCACCGACAGGGCCTGGAAGAATGTTGAAATGCCAGGGGCTGGGATTGGATGAGCCACCACCTGGTGCTCAGGGTCCCATGAGAACCTTATCCTGGGAACAAAGGTCCCAGAAACAAGAGGGATGCTTTGAGAGGGAAGGGCTGCCAGCTCAGGCTGAAGCGTGGGACAAACAGACCCACCTCTGGTGGGGGAGAAGAACTCCATGCCTCAGCTAAGACAGAGCACCCCGGCCAGGGGCCCAGGGGCCGCTGGGAGTCCATGGTCTGCTCCCCAGGGCCAGGCACCCATGTGTCACACATGGTTGGAGCCTTGAGGCTGCTCGCGGCTGCAGACCCTGCAGAATCCGCTGCGGGAGGACCCAGCAGCCAAGAAGAACGAGGCAGAGAATTTCCTGACTAGTCGGGCTGTGATCCTGTCAGAAGAGGAGCAGAAATAATGAACATGGTGAACCTGGGTGTGCCTCTGCGGCTCTGTAATCAGCCTGGGTGTCAGGATAACAGGGACCCCGGCTCCCGAGAAAACTCCATCAGCCCTCTCTTCCTCCCGGAGAAGCATGGAGAAAAGCAGGATGGCAAACATCAAGGGGCGCTCACAGCAGGGGCAGGGCGCGTGGCCCTGGGACATCACGCACTTGGTCAGCAGACGGCAGTGGGTGTCTGAGACCACCAGGGCCAGAGTCCTTTGCATTGCCACCTCATCAATCGGGGTTCCCGTGCCAAGTAACATCTCTCAGCAGAATGAGAGCCTTCCCATTGACTTCAAGCATCTGGCACATATCCCCAAAAATGAAGGTCTGTCGCTGCACTTGTCACACGAGCATCAGAGGCTGAGGCAGAGCTCCCTAGTCATACCCTACAGTCATGCTTGGGTCCCCACCCCCCCTCCCACACACACACACAATACTCAATGAGCACCTACACCGCCTGCGTCAGGGAGGGACAGCAGGGATGAGCGAGGAGGGGCCACCAGCTGCTGCGCTTCCCATAAGCTTCTACCACCAGCTGTGAGCAAGGGCCAGCCGGACACTGAGAGAAATCACAAAGGGATCGCTGCACGGCTTGTCCTTTAATATATAAGACACCGGAAGAATTGACAGCAACAGGAAACACGCCAGCCGGGAAAATTCTATTTTCTCATTGAGGTTAAATTTATGTGTGTGTGTGTGTGTGTGTGTTTTGCTGCCATTGAACTGAGCTCAACTCACAGCAACCCTGTGGGGAAGGGGAGAACTTCCCCTTGGGTTTCCAAGGCTGGAACTCTTTAC
>NW_022103968.1:4821342-4827695 GCF_000313985.2 Echinops telfairi | reverse complement strand
GCTGCTTTGGGAAATTGACTTCTCGTCCAGGTTTCACACGTGGTTTGCAGGACTGCTAACTGCTCCCCTCTTTTGATGGACTTAATCAGCTGTTTCCCACGTTGTAGCTGTGTCTTGAGGTGTGCGCTAAGAAGGAAGGGCCCTTTCCAGACACTGAAGCTGAGACACAGACGTGTTGAAGGGGAACACAAGTGAGGTCGGAACTGGTGCCGTGGGGACCCCTCTACCTCTCTAGCTGTTTATTTCTCCACAGGGTAAGCATCAATTTGAAATCGTTTTTTCACCCCCACAAGATAATTCTTTCCTTTCTCATCACTCCCATGCAAAGACCAAAAAAAGCTCTACTTGCCAAATGGGTTCTTTGAGCACCTCCCCTTACAGATCCAGCCTGCCGCGAGTCCTGCACTGGCTGCAAACAGGCTCACCACCAGGTAGCTGAGCTACAGCATCGCCACGAGGCCGCCTCTCAATCTGGACAAGGAGTGTAAGCCGTCCCACCTCCGACCCATAGAAACCAACCAAGCAGCAAACCCAAAGCGCACTGCCATCGAGTCAATCCCAACTCATAGCAACCCCACAGGACAGGATGTGTTTCCAAGACTAACTCTTACGGGAGTAGAAAGCCTCATCTCTCTCCCAAGGAACGGCTGGGGGTTCCAAACTGCTGGCTTTGAGGCTAGCAGCCAAATGCACAAGTACTACACCCCCAGGGCCTCTTCTTGGGCCTTGGAAGCCCCCCAAATCATCAACGCCAGCTAACATCACACACCTCACCCAAGAGAAGAAGTTCCCGTCGTCACGTCCGGGGTGAGTTGATGACATGTTTGACCAGTATGGCCCAAATGGCCCAAGCCAGATAAAAGGATCCCCACACAGCCCTGGAGTAGGAGCCTCTGGCCGGTGTTTTCAATGTGCTTCGATGTGGAGAAGGGAGAGTCTACACAGAGCAGAAGGGACACGCTTATTCCCGGACCCTGGTGCAATGACTGTGGTTCTAAGTCTCACACGCTCACTATAAAACCAAGTGTAAGTGTGCCACGCATAGGAGCCAGAACCTGAATACAGTTTGTTTCTCAGAAGAGCGAGAATTCGGTAAGTGGGTTCTGGTAAGCACAGCTGTGTTTTCTGCTCCGCAGACATGAACGGTGATGGATTTAAATGTCACAGGAAATCGCCAGGGATGCTGACGTGTAATGGGGAGTGTCACGTGATAGTCTTTACCTGTGTTTAAAGGAAAAGGGAGCCCTGCTGGGGTGGTGGATTATGGGCTGCGCAGGTCATTGAAGTTCTAGTCCACCAGCCCCTCCAGGGGAGGAAGATGGGTGAGGCGCTCTCCTTCCCAAAAGAGCGTCTGTTAAAAATCCAACAAAGCGAAATGCAGGCTGTTGTTTTCCTGTTTGCCCTGCTGAGTGGTCTCGACGTGTGCTGTCTGGGGAAATTAGAATCGCTCCTTCGAAAGCCCCTCTTCTGCTTTCCCCTCCTTTTAAATGGCTGGTCGGCATCCGGTGTGGCAGCTCCAGCACATGTTGGGAGGAAAGGTGCCCCGCTGCACTGCTATGGGGGGAGGAGGTGGGCAGAGACAGGGTTTAGGTTGGTTCAAAGGGCAGCCGTTGTTCGGAGAGCTGAGTCTTTTACGCCAAATATGTGGGAGCAAGGTTTCCAAAGCTGAGTGTTAGGAGAAAGACTGGGAAGTCACACCATGGCTTCCGGACCATGAGGGGCTAGGAAGACAGACCTGGACGTCTACATCCAAAAACCAGGCGGTGGTGCAGTGGATCACAATGGAATACTGCCTGGGAAAGTGCTGAATGATGGGGCCCCTAGATTGGAAGGCACCCAAAATTAAGAGTGCCCGTAGCAATGGACTTGGCCACACCAACCAGTGTGAAGATGGGGCGGGACCCTACATTATACACAAGGGGGACTCAGCAACAAGTCATATTCAACTCAGGGTTATGGACTGAATTGTGCCCCCAGAAATGGGGGGGGGGCGCAACCCTGATCTGATGGAAGGGGAGGAGCAGCTGGTGGGTTTGCACCGCCGACCTTTGGACTAGCAGCCCAACGCTTAACCCACTGCACCAGCAGAGTGCCCACAATACGATCTCCTGGGTCTGTGGGTCTCTAGCTATCCATCTATAGCAGATTCATCTTGATGCTAAAGTACAGTCACTGTATTCCCCATGATGCTCCCAACCTGCTAACTGCCAAAGTGGACGCTGAGGGGCTAGGGTGGTGCCCAGTGCAAACGTCACATGGCGGCATGGCCAGGCTCCAGGCCTGAAGGCTAGACCTACTGCTGCCTGAACCGGGGGCGGTGGGACCAAGTAAGATGCTAGCGCATCAGCGCATCGTGAGGCAGCCAGGGGTCCTGCCCTACAGCTGGGCGCATTTTGCTGATTGAAGTTCTAGAGCAGTGGTTCTCAACCTTCCTAATTCCGCGACCCTTTCATACAGTTTCTCTTGTTGGGGTGACCCCCCCAACCACAAAATTATTCTCGTTACT
Source organism: Echinops telfairi (assembly GCF_000313985.2). NCBI lineage: Eukaryota > Metazoa > Chordata > Mammalia > Afrosoricida > Tenrecidae > Echinops > Echinops telfairi. Next base: position 4,825,189 of record NW_022103968.1, on the reverse strand, counting down.
ACTTCATCACTGTCGTTTTGCGACTGTTATGGAATCAGGCAACCCCTGGGAAAGGGTCGTTCGACCACCAAAGGGGTCACAGGTTGAGAACCGCTGCTGTGGGCGTTAGAGAGGGACATTACCTCAGTTGGGTGAGGTTTCTTCTCTGGAGCAAGTGACTGGAGATTTTTAAGGGCAAGTTGATCATCCGCAGCGAACCGGCTGTCCTGTGATCCTAGGCGAAATGAGAGGAGACGGCACGTCTCAGTTGATAAAAGCACAGAATGGAAGGCAGGGCTGTGTCCCGGGGCAAAACACCACTGGCACACACATGATGCCACCCACCAGCAGACCCAGCACAGGCCCACCCTGGTGGCGCCACCATCACAGTCATGGGCACCCCTGTGTCGACGTGGACTCAGCTCTCAAACATGGCTCTCGCATGTTCCCCTGGGGTGACATTCCCCCTGCACCAGGGCTCCCAAAGGCCAAGATACAAGGGCACCGTCTGTCTGTCTTTCCAACAGTTTTATTGACCTACAATTTTACCGTGCAGTTCAGTGGTGTGCACGTATCAGACAGAGCTGTGCAATCATCACCACGTTCAATTTTAGAACATTTTCTTCGTCATGATCTCACTGTAATTAGCTCGCCATCTCCCTACAAAACTGCCCTGCTATAACGCTCAAGACTTATCACCTAGTTACGCTCTCTATAGATTTACCTACCCTGGTTTCAGGTAAAGGAAATCATACCAAACCCCTCGCAAGAAGGGAACCACACAGAGGAAAACCTCAATCCCAAAGAAAGAAAGAAAAATACCCAACCTTGAACAAATTTAAAATGAGCCAAAGGGGAAAACAAATCAGATGCTAACTTTTAACCTAATTCCATTTGTGTGAATTCACTTTCCGATGCGCTCTTAGGACAAGGCTTCCACTGGCCTGGCCGATGGCCCGAGGGAATGCCATGCAGGGCTCATCCCTGGGGAGGCTGCACGATGGATTGTGCGTTTTCACTGTTCACCCGCAGCAAGGCCACTTTCATTCAACACTGGGGATATGTGAGGACAGTGTTGTGACCATGCTTTGACGAAGAAAAAGATGCTGGGGGCACAGCCTGCAGCGGAGCAAGGATTCCTCCAGCTGTGTGTGCACCACGGCGGCAGCCAAGGCCCCACCGGAGGAGACCAGGCATTGCAGAGCCTACGTTTGAGTCCTGGCTTCACCGCGAACCCCTTCACCACGCATGGACCCGTCTGCAGGGCCAGCCTCTGACTGGACTTCCCCATCCACCAATGTGGGCTCAGACATAACAACTGTGAAGGCGTAGCAGGACCCGGCACTGTTTGGTTCTGTTGTTCACGAGGACTCTGTGAGCCTGACAACACGCAAGGGAAGTGACGTGCTGTGGCATTTCCAACAAGGAGCCCTGGTGGTGTCGTAGTTACACGGTAGGCTATGATCTGAAAGGTCAGCAGTTCAAAACCACCAGCCAACTCCTCAGGAGAAAGCCAGGGCTTTCTACTCCCGTAAACAGTCGCAGGCTAGGAAACCACAGGGGGCAGTCCTGCCCAGTCCTGGTAGGCCGCGAGGAGCCCGCATCGACTCAATGGCAGTGGTTTGGAGGGGTTTTAGAGGTGCAGTTTCAAGCGTGGCCATTTCTAAGCCACCGCTGACTGGTCTGCAGCCCATCTGCGTCTCATCTGGTCCTCAGGTGACAGCAGACCCTCCGTCAGCGCTCACCCAGCCAGGCAGGTGACGCTCATTGAATGGCGCGCGCAGTCATCTGGGCTGACGCACAGATTGCTCTCTGTGAAGCGCAGATGGAAGGCCCGGAAGGGCTCGGGCATTGTGTGCAGAGTCGATCATCATGATGAGCTGACAATAAGGCCGATGGAGACTGAAGTCGCCGGCAGTCACTGGAGGCGGGCGGCATCAGAGCCAGAGAGCTACGGTCCGCATGGACTGGGGTCGGGTGGGCCTGGCTCTGGAGCCTAGCATGGCCCCGTTGACCTGCAGTGGGTGCGCTGCTTAAGGTCCCCAAGTTCCTGCATCTAGTGACACCTCCTAACAGCCCTGCCAGCAGGGACAGGGTGGGGACAGGGCTATGACTGCTCAGGAGTCAGACTGTGACAGCCTTCCTAGACATGACAGCCTTCCAGGTGGTCCCTAGGGCCCTCACCTCTAGAACTGGACCTTGAGTCTCAGGGCCTGACTCTCGGTGCTAACTCCCTGTATGGCTTTGTGCAATAATCCCGGGTTGGAAGCCCAGCACTTAACCGTTACACACCTTAGACGCTCGGGGCTGGAGAATCAGCACCTGCAGCGAGGACGGAGGACAGCCAGATGCAGACCAGCAGGCCTGAGTATAGGTCTCCCACTATGCTGGAGGGTCCACCACAGGACCCCAGCTTCGGGGCCTAAACGTCCCTGAGGGCTGACCTTGCCTTTCCGCAGTCCAAAGCCCAGGGTGGGTTTCACTGGGGTACCGTCCAGATGCTGGGACCGCAGGGGGCCCCTGCGCCCTTGTAGTGCTCATCCTTTGGAAGTTGCTGGCGCTCCACCCTGCCCTCTGCATCCCTGGTTAAATCTCCTCCCTGTGACTCTCCTGCCTCTCTCTGAGGCAGACCCCTGTGATCACTCCACCCCACCCCCCACCCCCACACGTCACCTCACTCACACACCCTGGAATCCCAAAGCTCTTTGCCTGGTGCCATCAAGCACCCTCTAAGGCAATGGTTTCAACCTGTGGGTCACAACCCTTTGGGGGCCGAACGACCCTTTCACGGGGGTGGCCCAATTCATCACAGTAGCAAAATGACAGTGATGATGTAGCAATGACAATCTTTTTATGGTTGGGGGTCACCACCACGTGAGAAACTGTGTGAAAGGGTCGCGGCATCAGGAAGGTTGAGAACCGCTGCTCTAAGGGGTCCTCTTTACAAGCTCCGACATGAGGATATGGACACCTTTGGGGGGCGTGACTCTGCCTCCCTTGAGGGTGACGTGTGGGTGGGATGCTCAAGCAAACCCACTCCCTGGCACTGAGTCACTGCTGACTCACAGCAGCCCCGTGGGTTTCCAGGACTGTCACTGCTGACGGGGTAGAAAGCCCGTCTTTCTCCTGAGGAGTGGCTGGGGCTTTGCAACTGCTGAGCGAGAGGTTAGCCTCCCAGTGCGGAACCACTCTGCCACCCGTGAAATCAGGAAGTGGGTCCAGACACTAAGCCATGTCAGAGGGTGCCCGGGACTGAACAATGATCCTCTGCGGCGTGGTTCTCCACCTTCCTGCAGCCACGACCCTTTCATACAATTCCTCATGTGGTGGTGACCCCCAACCTTAAAATGATTTCCGCTGCTACTTCACCATCACTGTCATTTTGCTACTGTTATGAACCAAACGACCCCTGTGAAAGGGTCATTCAACCCCCAAAGGGGTGGTGACCCACAGGTTGGGAACCTGCCTCGGAGCCATCAAGAGGTGCGTGTCCAAAGGAGCAAAGAGCAAATCCTTCTCGCCACTGCCTGTGTGGGCCCACGTCGTGAGTTACCTTGGGCACATGGCTCGTCACAACCTCCTTTACCCAAGGGGCTGATCAACGTGGGGCATCATCTGATTAGTCAGCCCACCAAGCTCAAGCCTGCAGTTAATCAAGTAAGTACACTTATTTCCAAATCTCAGCTTGCTCGGGGAGAGAGGGAAGACTCAGACTTCCACTGCTTGGCTCTCCTTGTATCCGGTCCCAAGTCCCTGATAAGATGGACTGACACCGTGGCTGCAACAGTGTGCTGAGGGGAGGAGCAATTGTAAGGACGGCGCAGGATCGGGCAGTGTTTGGCTCTGCTGTGCATGGGGCACTCTGGGT
>NW_022103968.1:4811802-4820359 GCF_000313985.2 Echinops telfairi | reverse complement strand
GATTCACTCTCTCAGTGGGCCCACCCTCCGGGCACCGGACGTTGCTGGCTGAACGGGGAGCCCAAGAACAAGCCGGCTTACCTTGGGGTAGGAGTTGCACCTATTGGGGGAGGGGTGGGTGGGAGGTGTGTCAGAACCCACCTTCTGTGGACAGTGTGACCTGGCTCCACTGATGTTTCCGAGACATTGTACTTGACTTCAGAGGTCTTATCATGACCAGGAAGCGTTTGACGGAAGTAAGGAAGAAATGACTGCCGCTTACATCTGCAACCGCTCCCAGAATGAGTCCTGAGCGCCTGCATTCCACCCTTGGCTGAAGAACTTCCAAGAGTTCTGCAGTCTGATGAAGTCACACAGGGCTGGGGGCGGGGCCAGGGCCGGGGCGGGTGTGGGCGGGGCACGGAGTGGGTGTGGCCAGGGGCGGGGCCACGGGCAGGGACAGGGTTGTAGGCAGGGCAGGGTGGGTGCATGGGAAGAGTCCTGGTGCAGGGGCTGGGCTGTGGGCAGGGCCAGGGGCGGGGTCTCCTGCTCCCTGGCGCCTCGGCAGACCATGGTTTTGCCTTTACTGCTGAGGCTGATTGGAAGGCTAGCTTTCCTGTTCAGGTTTTTTGTAGAGCACCGCGGCAGGTGAGACAAAGAGCCATCTTCCATCTGTCACAGTCAAATACAGAATTCTCTTTCTCCCCAGCACTCCAGTACTGTTTGGTTTTTGTTTAGTATTTTTAGTTAGCTCTTTGCTTCTGGTTCCCTTGCCAGGAAACACCGTGGCATGTTTAAATTTTCCTCCGTGCTAACATACAGTCAGATAGCATCACTATGCTGATTTCTTTACCCTACTTATGTATCACCGGCCTATTTTTACAAACCAGTTTATCTAGAAAGTCAGGCAGCAGGGCAGCCTGTTTGCCACTCAGCTGTGATAAGAATGATGGGTCTTCATACAGTTTAATAAAACATCCTTGGCATGAATTTATAATGACACTGTTTTATAATTTATACCCCACCAAGTATGAAGTCATTTGTAATGAACAAACCAGGTGATAACCAGCCAGACAATGATGGAAGAATAAATGATAAGATGGAGAAATAGTTGACTCTAAGATGGCACCAGTACAGAGGAGTGAAGTTTCAGGGTGGGTTTCCCACCACCAGCACTGAAGGGGAGGCACGTCCCTTGAAAAGGATGCCCACCCTTTCATAGGAGAGAAGCCTCAGGCCGGAGTGAGGCCCATGTAGCGTGTGGGCCGTTATACAGAAGGTGAGTGGCGAGATCTGCTGGCTGCCAAGGGTCAGGGCCACAGCAGGGCCACAGCCAGTCCTGAGCAGGGGTCTGGTGTGGTCACAGAAAGGGGAAGCTTGGGGACAGTTGATACGGGTAGGAAGAGTCCAGGCGAGCAGTCATGACTGTCCCTGCCCCTCCCTGGCCACAAACTGCTGTGACCATGAGCTGGGCAGCCACTCACCAGAGACTCCACTTCCCTAGAGTGGGACAGAGAGGACACTACCTCTACTTGGCCCTGAGGATCTCTGCTAACAAGGCACGAGGCCTTGGGGGCACGTGAAGGGTGCTTGGATACTGCTCCCTAGTAGTCTGTTCCTTCTGGAAGAGAGAGAGTACCTTGGTGTGTCTTCTCCTTCAGGGAGAAGTCTCCCTTTCCATATGGCAGACTCAGGTTCGAATCCCAGCCAATACCCTTCACACATAGCCACCGCTCATCAGTCAGGGAAGGCGAGCATGAGCTGTGATGTTAACAGGCCTGAACCGAGCTTCCAGGCAGGCACCGTCGTAAGAAAGTCCTGGCAATCTACACCCTAAGATCAGTGAAGGAAACCTCTCTGATTGTACCAGTCCCACTCTCGAGAGACCATGGTCGGCTGGGGACCAGGCTGTTCTAGGGCTGTTGGACATGGGGTCACTGGGGGGTCCAGGACCAACCAGAGAGCAGCTGCAGCAACAGCAGTCAGGGTCCAAGGAGAGTCAATCCCAGAGCGGGTCGGACGCTGTGCCCAGAGCCACACTGGGCTGGCCCTTTCTGCCTCCACCCATCACCACCGCACCACCACAGTGGGGGGCCACGTAGGGCCAGCATGGGAAGTGCTGGTGTTGCCATCAGGGCAGAGAACAAGCAGCCACAGGAAAGGGGCGGTGCCGTCCAGCCATCACAAGCCCAAAGGCCCAGCACACAGGACAGTGGAATGTTTGCATCCGGCCAGGACGGCTCTTGTATCCTTCCCACTGGGCAGCATGGCTCCTGTTGTGGGTCCATGGTGGGGTCTGGGCAGAAGCCACCCAGAGGATGGCAGGCCTGCCATGTACCCACAAAGGAACCTAGTGGGGAATCTCTCACTATGAGCACCATTCACTGCATATTGCATGAGGGGAGCTGGGTGAACCCGTCACTGGACCAGATCAGGCGCCCAGCATTAAAGACCCAGCATTTGCACGCACACACACACATGCGTGCATGCATGACTGCCATCATCCTCCCTGCAGCTGGGAACACCAAGTGAGAGTTGCACCACTCAGCAGCTATGTGGCAGCCAGGGGAGCAAGGCCCCTCTGCCAGCCTCTGCCTGCTTCCGGTGCTTGTGTTCCAGTTTGGCTACTCAAGCTCAGTGGTGCAGACCCCATCCATTATGAGCCCCTCCTGCTCTGGCACCATGCCCTTCCCCCGAGGTGACCCTGTAGGGCAGAGCAGAGTTGCCCGTGGGGCTTCCCAGGTATCCTCTCTGTGGAGACCAGATGCCACCTCTCTCTCCCAGGGGAGTGACTCACCGCCTTTATATTAGGCAGAGCGCCTGCTGGTACAAACGGCCGCTGCACTTGGCTCGGCTGCTCACTGAAAGGTTAATGGTTCAAGTCTACCCAGACACAGTGTGGGAGAAAGGCCTGGAGATCCGCTTCTGAAAACCCAGGGTTGACAACCTGCGGAGCAGCTGGGCTCTGACGCACAGGAGGCAGCTGTTCCATTGAATTTGGTGGAATCACAAACTTAAATCGAAGGTGCAATGTAAGACCTTCCAGCTCAGCAGGAGACCTGAGCTTCCCCACAGCCTTGCCAGCAGTGGTTACTGTCCGTCTTGAGCGGGTGTGGGAGGGCAGCCCACGGTGGGCCTGGAGTCCCTAATGGGGCTGAGTGGAGGCAGCCCTGTGTGTTTATTGGCTGTTTGTCTCTCTCCCCTGGACAGGCCCTCTGCACATTTCAACGGGGACTTACTTGCCTTTGCATAGCAGCTTCAGGAGCCTTGGTGGCATTAGACTGTGGTCCCCAAGGTCAGCAGTTTGAACCCACCAGCCCACCCTGCAGGAGAAAGACAAGGCTTTGTACTCTGGTCAAGAGTTACAATCTCAGAAACCCACAGGGGCAGTTCTACCTTGTCCTGTGAGTCGGCACCGCCTCGATGGCCTTGAGGTATTTGGGGGGGGGTTTGGTTCTAGGAGCAAGGGCTAGTGGCCTCTCTCTATTTATAAGGGAAATGAAGGACAGGTGCGCCAACTCCTGCCGCACTCTACCTGTGGGCCCCTAAGGATGGCAGTGCCATAGCCAGAGCTGACAAGAGTGCTCCCTGGAGGCCCACAGGCAGCTAGGGCCCCACCTGGCCACTTGTGAAGTTGTGACAAGTCAGCTAACATCTCCAGGCCTCTGTTTCCCCACCTGCAAACCAGGGATCATGACGTTCGCCCCACTGGATTGCTCTGAGGACCCAAAGACGGCGCATGGAAAAGGCTGAGCACACTGCCTGGCATGTAAGAAATCACCCGTGATACGTTTCTCTGGGCACCCGGCAAATACTTACACAGCATCGGTGCCGGCCAGGCACTGGTCCAGGTCCTTGGGTCACTGCAACACACAGGGTGGCAGAGAGCCTCTTAGGTTGGTGGATCTTATCTGCAGCCTAACACTTTGCCCAAGTTAATGATGCTAGTTATTATCATAATTCAACAGTTTTACTCTTGATTGCAAAACAAGTCCCAGCTCATCAGAAACCAGAAACTAGAATGACAAGATAAAGGAAGTTTCACTAATGAACTTGAACTTTAGAGAGAGGCGAAGTCTTTGCTTCAGTAATTACCGTCCTCCTGTAGGCTCCCTGCCACAGTCACTCCTTCCTTCCCACTGGAAAAGAGCAGGGAAGGAGAGGCGGCCAAGAAGTCCCTGGCGGAAGGCCCCCCCGCCCCCCCAGGCCTCAAGAAGGTGAGAGCGGCTGCCAGCGCTGAGGCTTAGCACGTCCCGACGTCTAGCTCAGGAGACAGCAGACACAGAGTGAGCCGTTTGGGGAGAGTGAGGGGCCCGGGACACAGGAGAAAGGTGTCCATGGCCGGGCTGCTTGGGCAGCTCTCTGGGCTTGAAAGCCAGGTGCAGCAGGACTGGGTGGGGCTGATGGTAGACAGGCACACAGCATGGAGGTTGAAACTCCTAGCCTAAGGAACACTGGGGAGGCGTGGCTGGAAAACTCACTGGCTTGACTGAGGAGCAGGGTGACCGTGGGAAGCGCTGTCCTTTGGGAGGCCAGCAGTGCTGCCGTGGGGACAAACAAGACTGACCTGTTCAAAACCAAAACCCAAAGCCATCGCCGCGGCTGGCTCCGTCCCAACTCACGGTGACCCCATGTGGCAGAGTGACCTGTTCCTCCTCTTCTTTCCCAAGGCTGATCCCCGACCTTTTTATCTTTCTTCTGCCGTGCTGCCGGAAGGGTGTGAAGCCCAGCCATTAGGTTAGACTCTCTGTCATCCAGACAGTTTTGGCCCACAGTGACCTCGTGGGACAGGGCAGGGCTGCTCCTGAGGGTTTTAAGGATGGTGCCCGGTCCTTACCCTTGTCTTCAACTCCCTGCCATGGAGTTGATACTGACTCATAGCGACCCTGTAGGACAGGGTAGAACTGCCCCTGTGCTTCCAAGAGACTGTAACAGGCAGGCCTGTCTTCCTCTAGCACAGCGGCTGGTGGTTTCAAACTGCTGACCTTGCCATTAGCAGCCCAACATGTACCTACTACGCCACCAGGTCTCCTTTGAGTCCCCAAGCTGCATCTGTACATCAAGAAAGGGGAGGAGAAGGGCAGGGGCCTCTCCGGGAAGGAAGGTCTACTGGCTGTTTTCAGCCTTAGCCTCACCCAGAGTTCCCAGGCAAGGCTGGCTGACTGCCTTCCTGACCCAGTTTCATTTCCCGAGGGAAAACCTGCTCTTCACACAGCCAAGGGGCAGGCCCCACCCCCTGAGGCTCTGCCCAGCCTATGGACACAGGCTTGCTGGACTGTCCATCCTGTGCTTTCTGCGGGAACCTCAGAGTGCCTGGCTCGGGCTGGGCTGTGTTCTCACACCCATTGGGCTTTGTAGTGTTTGGGGGACGTGGTGTCCCCTTTCTTGGAGTGCTCACAGGTGCCATGACCAAGACTCAGGATGCGGGTCCAACCCTCTCTCATGATGCCCCCGGAGACAGCCTCGTTCTCCCAAAGGAAGGAAAACTGGCCATGCCCAGGGTCCAGGCAGCCTTCTTCCTCCTCCCAAGAAATTCAAAATTATATGGAAGGAATTCGGGCTTGGCCTTTTTCTTTTGCACCTGCCCTCAAGCCTCTTCTTAGCAAGCCGGCCAGAGATGGAGCAACAGGAGGGTTTGGAAACTCATGGTCAGTGCCGTGCACCTGGAGGACTAAGGGGGGAGGGGCTGCTGCTTTTCAGGACCCTGGAGCCTCTGAGAGGCCCCAGCACCTCCCTCCACCCAGCCAGCCCACCTGCTCAGTGCTGACACCACCAACACCACCACACTACGGGAGACAGTGGGGGGTGAGGGACTACATTTTCATTTCAGTCCCAGGAAAGTTTCCATTCCAAGCTGCTTCAGCCCTAATCCTCAAGCGACTCCTGCTCAGCTCTCTGCCATCAAGGTGACCCTGGCTCATAGCAACTCTGTAGGACCAGTCTTTTAAGGGGCCCTGAAGTTAAAGGAAGGGACCCTGATGGTTACGTATTGGGCTGAGAGCCACAAGGTGAACAGTTGGTCACCATCAGTCATGCCACCTGGAAAGAGGAGGCTTTTGACTCCCAGAAGGAGTTGCGTCTCGGAAACTCACAGGCGCAGTTCCATCCTGCCCTATGGGGCCACCGTGGTCAGGATGGACGGGGTGGCGGGAGTCTGGTTTGGGGGGTAAGAAGAGGAGCTGACTGCAAGCAGAGGCGGCCCCTCCCATCTTTATGCTGGGGATTTCTGGAAGATGTCTCAGGGGTGCACAGTGGTGGAGCTCAGGAACCAGGCCCACTGCTGGACACAGAATCATCTCCCTCTGAGGAGGCGGGCTGCTGCGAGTTGAGCTGACCCCCCTAAAAGATGTGTTTAAAGCCCACCTCCCAGTACTTGCGTTCGGTCAGAGTCTCTGAAGACATTATCAGCTATGCTGCTCTGAGGGCTTGGTGGCCAGTGTCCGTGTCAGAAGGGGGAAAGGAGACCCAGACACACAGGGAAAAAGTCGCATGGCAGCGACAGAAGCAGCCAGTAGAGAGACCTATCCACCAACCAAGCCGTGCCAAGGACTTCAGGCAACACCTGGGGCTCCGACAGAGGCATGCAACGGATCCCCCTCCGGCACCCCATCTCTGGGCGCCTTCCAGAACTGCCAGCGAATACACACCTGCCGGTTGTTTTCACTGCCACGGAGCGCAGCCCATGGTCAGGGCAGCCACAGAAGCTGAGACGAGCTTGCACTCAGGACGGGGAGGGGAGGGGGGAGGCGTCAGGTGCTGGGAGCAGGGGACAGTGCAGGGGCAGGAGGAGGGCTCCCCGTCTTGGCAAGACTGGCCGAGCCACCCCTCATGGCCACCCTGCCGCCAGCCCCCGTCTGGATTCTGTCCAGGGTTTCAGGGACTACCAGCGGTTCTCCATTTCCTGGGTCCCTGCACCTTGAGTCATCTCTGCTGGCTCTCAGCATCACTCCATCATTCCTCACATTGCCCCGTTGTGCAGACAAGGGCGTACAGTATGGAACAGTAGCTCGCCCAGAGAAGCCAGGACTCACCTGGGCAGGCCCAGTGCCAGACCAAGGCTTGCTTCTCCAGGTATACACTTTCTGCCCGGAGACCATGACCGCACCAAACAGACAAAGGGTTCTGAGTGTCTAAGCGGAAGGCCGCAGCAGGCTGGCAGACCAAGCCAGCCAGGGCTTCCCCAGCTCCTGGTAGCCTCTAATATTAAGCAAACACAGGAATGTAAAACTAAAGAGGCCCGTCAACGGACGGGGTACTTATCTCCTTTCCCAACAAAAGATAACAGGTAATTGCTTTTTTATCACAAGCACTTGAAATTTGAAAGTAAAGAAGGAGCAAGACTCTCTATATCGCACCACAGATCCTTAACTTCCACTTCTGCTGCTGCTGCGGAACAGCCGTCCAATCGCCCCTCCACCGCGCCCTCGCACAATGCAGTCAGAAAACGACCCAAGAGCAAACAGAGGGTCCCAAGTGTGTCACTTCCAACAGGAGGGCTTGGTGTTTACATGTTGTCAACCCACTTCAGGCTCCCCGGCCCGCCATGCCCCGCCAAACCAGAACGGAACGGCCATCGATTCTCAAATGCAGGCTTTACCTGGGAAGAGACACATGCACCAGGAGCTTGTCTCTGGCCCGTAAAGCTGTTGCCTGGCAACACAGCACACACAACCCTCCTGCCACTCACCTGGCTCTCCTGAAAGCTGAATCTCTTTTTCACAGACCCAGGCTCTGAGAGCCATTGCCAAAGCAAAGCACTTCTAGGGATGCCCACACCCCTTTCCTTGTGCCCCAAGTGGTTCTCCTGTGACATTCCTCACACCTGGGCCTCTCTGGGTGTTCTCTTCCATGGTGAGGATCCTCGGGGACCTCACCACTTTACAAGGTCCCCAGATACTCACTCTTTTCTGGATGCTCAAGGAATTCTACCACCCAGCAGAGAGGCTGCCAGCTTGTTTGTGGGAGGTGATGCCCCGATTTCCGTTTCCTGCTGAAAACGCTGGTGCTGGTGATGTCCTTGATGTTCCCGCTGTGCACTGCTTCCAGGTCACTGCTCCTCTCCCTGACCTTTCCTGGCATGCCCAGGAAAGGCCTGGGGACCCTAGTTCAAAGAGGAGGATGCCATGGCTCAGAGAAGTGACATGTGCAGCACCCACAGCTCCTAAGTCAGGATGCCTGGAACCTCCAGATTCTACGTTGTGGCTTCCCCTGGACCCACAGTAGGGGTGGAGGGTGTTCCTCCAGCAACAACTGCCAGGACAGCCAACGGCAAAAGCCACTGATCCGGGGTCCATTCTAACTCCCAGAGACCCGACAACTGCCTCAGAGGGCTTCCAAGACTGTCAGTCTTTGCGGAAACAGATTGCCACCTCTTCTTTCAAGGTGTGGTTGGTGGATTCAAACCGTGGCCCTTCAGTTATCAGCCCAGTGCATTAGCTACTAAACCACCGGGTCTCCTTCCGGCACAGCACGATGAACTATTTAACACGCTCGTGGAAGGCTTGCTGCCAGCTGAGCGGAAGCCAGGGCCTGGGCCTGGGCTGGTAGGCAGAAGACATCAGCAGCAGCAAGCTGAGCC
>NW_022103968.1:4808886-4811663 GCF_000313985.2 Echinops telfairi | reverse complement strand
GGGGGGGGTGGCGGTGCCTTCCACAGTACCAGAGCCGTGGCAAGCAGCCGCGGGAGCAGCACAGCTCGGCCTTCCCAGGGGATTCTGCGCATTTGGAATATGCACCAAGCTCGCTACAGGTTGCCTTTGAGGTGAGCGGATGCTACAAACAAGATCACAGGCACAGGAGCCCTGGGCACATAGGTCTCCTCCTTGCCCCACCCCCATGGGCTCAGGTGTTTCACAGATGAGCCCAGAGGCTTGCGTTTCTGCCTCCTTTGACTTACAGAGCTCTCAATAGAGCCAAGAGTGAAGCCAGAGAAATGCAGTGCTGCTGCTGCGATTTCTAGGAAACGTCTAAGACTCAACATCCGAGTTCTGGTGGCTCAGTGGGCTAGGTGTTGGGCGGCTAGCCAAAGGTTGGTGGTTCGAATCCACCAGCTGCTCCGAGGGAGAAAGATGAGGCTGTCGGGTTCTATAAGGATTCACCGTGTTGGAAACCCCTGGCGGCAGTTGCCCTACAGGGCTGCTGTGAGTCTGAACTGACTCAGACTGTGGGCTTGCAGTTTCAGACCAGCATCTCTCTAAAAGTCTGGACGTGATCCGTCCGTATCTTGTGCACATTAGGCACGTGACAGTGGCGTTGTTCAGCGCTGTCGAGCTGCTCTAGTTTAACCTAACCGTCATGGGAGCAGATGGTCAGTCTTTCCTTCGTGGAGGCTCTGGAAAGACTCACCACCCATGGTTAGAATCCAAGAGTTGATCCCGGGTGCAACCAGCACACCCAAGCTCCCGCGTCGAGTCGATCTATCACAGCGGCCGGTGGGACAGGGCAGAACTGCCCCTGGGTTTCTGAGCCGCCAAGCCTTTCAGGGAGTAGCAAGGCTCTGCTTTCTGCCGCAGAGTGGCGGGCTGGTTTTGAAGTGCAATCAGGGTTTCTTGAATATGTTAAATCACTCCTGAACTCTACAGTTTTGCATAAACCACTAGTTGTCCTGGGATAAACCAGAAGACACCACACTACAAGTCTTAGGATGCCAGAGCAAAGCAAATATTCTTGAAATACCCGGAGGTGCGGGCAACGCAGAAGGAAGAAGCCTCGTGCCGTTGGGATGGTGGGACGGAAGGGACAACCCGCCCCCCTGGCAATCCAGGGCATGAAACTGGCGGCGGTGAGCGCCGCTCCGAGAGTGCTGAGAGGTCAGCCAATCGGTGTTTTCGTAAGAAAGCAACAAGCGCCAATTAGGAAACATCAGGAAAAGGCCGCCCGCAACAAAGTGATAAAACACTCAGGAGCGGGACATGAAATATGCAAACCCGACATCAAGGAAATCACACGGTTATAGTGCAGAAAATCGACGGAATGAGAGCCATGATCTGTTCGTGGATTGAAAAGATTGTCACGTTTATAAAGTAGTCACGTCTTTTCAAATCAACTTATAGAATTCATGTTGAACAAAAATTCAGCAAGCTCCTTCAGAAGTCTGAACGGAAGGACAGAAGCACAAACATAACCAAGAGCGTGTGGGCACCAAGGGTGGGCAGAGCAGCGCCATGCTGCTGGTGCTGCTGGAAGGTGCCGTGCAGTCATCGCGGGCTCACGGCAGCCCTGTGTCCACAAACAGTCCAACAGAGGAGCGCACCGCCCGGCCCTGCAGCACCCTCACACCCACCGTGCTGTCTGAGCCCGTGGTTGCCACCACTGGGTCAGTTCATCTCACCAGGGGTGTGGCCGGGCGGGGAGTGGCTTCCTGTTTGTCATCTACTTTACCAAGCATGGTGTCCTTCTCTGGGGACGGTCCCCTCGTGATAACATGTCCCAAGTGTGAAGTCTCCCATCCTCACGTGTAAGGAGCATTCAGGTTGTACTTCCTCAAAGACAGACCTGCTTATTCTCTGGCCAGCCCACAGCATTTTCAGTATTCTTCACCAGCACCGCGCTTCCGGTGCAGTAATTCTCTAGTCTGCCTTACGCAGGGCAAGACAGCCATGTATTGGGAAGTTCGATTTTGAGAGGATCATTTCAAATAAAAGCTCTTAGGGTGATAATGAAATCAGAAACCCATTTTAGGGGAGAGAGTAACACCTGGGTCCATATTTAAAGGCAGTGAACATTACATTTTAAATGGATTAAAAGTGTAAAAATGAAACAACAGATATCATCAACAAAATGGAAAGATGACGTGCAAGACGGGAAAAAGTACTTGCAAGTCGTGTATCTGATAAGAATCTACGATCCAGAATATACAAGGGACACCAACAAAAGATATCCAGATAGATACAAGGAATTCTGTAACAAAAGATAAGCAACTCAATCACAAGAAATGGGCCAAAATCTTGAAGAGACATTTCTCTAGAGAACAGAAGCAGGTGGCCAATAGAGAGACCACAAGATGATGCTCAAGGTCACCAGATGCTCAAGGTCAACAGCTGCTGTTGCTGTAAGGCACCATCAAGTCGGTTCTGACTAACGGCAACCCCATGGACAGAAGAACGGACACCACCTGGCCCTCCGCCCTGTTCACCACTGCTCTTGTGTTTGCGTCCACTGTTGCAGCCACGGTGTCAACCCATCTTCTCCAGGGTCATCCTCTTTTTGGCTGTCCCTCCACTCTATGAAGTATGATATCCGTTTCTAGAGACTGGCCTCTCTGGATAACATGTCTACTCATAGGTCGACAAATGCAAATCAAAACCGAAAGGAGATACCACTTCATGGCAACTGGGGTTACAAGGATCAGAGAAACAGGAATAAAATAACTGCTGGCAAGGATTGGGAAACATGGGATCCTGGCATA
>NW_022103968.1:4800196-4807975 GCF_000313985.2 Echinops telfairi | reverse complement strand
TCACGTCTAAAGAGCATTCTGGCTTGACCTTTCCCAACACGGACTTGTTCATTCTTCTGATAGCCATACATTCAGTACTCTGCACCAACCACAAGGCAAATGCGTCAGTGGCTTGGGCCACGTGCACCTTAGTCCTCAAAGTGGCATCTTGGTCGTTTAGCACTTAAAAGACGTCTTTGGTAGCAGATTTTCCCAATGCGATACATCGTTCAGTTTCCTGACCGCTATTTCTAAGGGTGTTAATTATGGATCCAAGTTCAAGGACATCCTTGACAACTTCCACGTTATTTGTTTATCGTGATGCTGTTCACCGGCCTGGTTTTGAAGAGTGGGGTTTTTCTTTGTGTTGCGGCATCATCCATGCTGAAGGCCGCAGTCTTTGAGCGACATCAGTAGGTGCTTCAAGTCCTCTTCACTTTCCGCAAGCAAAGCTGAGTCATCTGCATGTCACTGCATGTTAATGAGCCTTCCTCCAATCCTGATGCCATGTTCTTCTTCGAGCATCTAGCTTCTCAGATTATTTGCTCAGAATATAGATTGACTAAATACGGTGAAAGGACACACACATTGACTGGTTTTAAACCATTCAGTAGTCCCTTCTCTTTGAGCAACGACCTGTGGGCCCATGTACCCGTTCTGCATGAATATTTTAAAGTGGTCTGGGAGCCCCATTCTTCTCAGTGTTACTGAGAGTTTGTTATGGTTTATGGTCCAATAAAAATACGTGGGCCAAAAACCCTTCCATCTTGAGGGTCTTCTCTGCTTTCAGCCAAGCTCTTTCTGCCATCAGCAATGGTGTCCCTCATCCCATGTCCTCTTCGGAGTTTGTCCTCCGTGTCTGGCACCTCCCTGCGGATACACGATCTTCAGCAACATTTTACTTGCATGTGATATTCATGACATCGTCAGGTAATCTGGCACACGTTGTGTCACCTTTCTCTGGAACAGGCACAAGTATGTCTCTCTTCCAGGTGTCCATCCGGCCAGGAAGTTGTCTTTCTGGAGTACATACGTGCGCTGCATAGCTTGCTGAAACATTTCAGGTGCTTCTGTTAATTCCAGAAGCCTCGTTGTTCACCAGGGCCTGCGGTGCAGCTTGGGTTGCTCCCTGCAGTCAGTTCTTGGTCACACGTTACCTCCTGAAATGGTTGAACCTCCACCAGCTCTTTTTGGTGCAGTGACTACGCCTGCCGTCTTCTTTAGGTGCTTCCTGCCTCTTCAGTCGTTTGCTTGTAGAATCTCTCGGAATTACAACGGGAGGCTTGGATTGATTTCTTCATTTCTTCCAGCTGGGTAATGCTGAGCGTGTTCTCCCTGCTAACGCCCTGTCTTTGCACACACTAACTGTCCACTTCGGACTCCAAGTCTTTGCACACGTCATTAAAATACTTTGCTTTGTCTTCCTGAGCAGCCCTTTGAAATGCTCTGTTTTGCTCTTCTATGTCACCAGTTCTCCCAGTTGCTGTTACCGTCTCTATTGTCAAGAGTAAGTTGAAGAATCTCTGATGTTCGTTCATGTTTCCTGTCTTCTTAATGACCTTTGGCTTTCTTAAAATATGGTGTTTCCAATGCCCTCAGGCTCCTCTGGTCTTCAGTCAATAGGGCTCAATGTGTCCAATCTATTCTTGAAATAGGTTCTAGATTCAAGTGTGATATACCTAAAGTGTATTTTGGCTCCTGCTGGATGGTTTTTAATTTTCTTTAGCTTCAAGTTGTAGTGGCATATGTGCAATAGATGGTCTGTTCGTTAGTTGGATCTTGGCCTTGTTCTGGCTGATGATATTGAAACCTCTCTATCATCCATTCCTACAGATGGAGTGTATTTGATGCCTGTGTATTCTATCTGGCAAAGCCCACATATAGAGTCACCATCTACATTGTGTGAAAGGTATTTGTAACCAATAAGTCACTGGTCTTACAAACTTCTATCATGAACTATCCAGCATCATGTCTATCATGAAGGCTGTATTTTCCAACTACGAATCCTTCCTCTTTGTTTCCAACTTTCACATTCCAATCACCAGTGATTATTAGTGCATCTTGTTTCCAGGTTTGATCTATTTCGGACTGTGGAAACATGTTAGGCCAGGTTGCCTAGTGAAATAAATCCAGTGACAAATCCAGTATAAGAAATAACTTTATATCAAGAAATAATTATAGAAGAAAATTTTTCAAACCGATTGTAGTAGCAATTGTATGAGTATGCTAGATTCTTTTGAATTATAGAATGTTATGACATCTGAAAGAGCTCCCAATAAAAAGATTAATAAAAAAAGAAAGAATCAGAAGTCTGATCCTAGCCCCTAAGTCCCTCTTCAGACTGATGTAACTATGTGCCCGTGGAACGGAAAGAGAGGACAGGCAGGGCGCAGGGAGATCAGAGGGTGGTGGGTGCCGAGTTGGGTGAATCCAACACTGGTGGGAACGTGGCCAGGCACCGGCGGCTCTAAGGGTTGGATGACCCACATGAGGCCACCCCTCTCAGCAGGCAGAGTCCCAGCAGGCAGCAGGGCAGAGAGAGAGAGCAGTTCCCAGGGTCCCTCACTCTTAGACAAAAGGCCACAACCACAAGGATGTGTCATCCAGGTACCTCTTGATTGACAGGTTTGACCCCTCCCCTAGCCAACAGTGCCTACTTGACATAAAATCATCTAACCACATAAGAAGTTTGTAGAATTTCTCGATTTCTTCTTGTTTTGCCTTCGTGGTTGTTGTGCTCATTTGAATAGTCGTTATGTTAACTGGTCTGCCCCGTGGGAGGATATTATGAATATTGTTGTGTTATTGACACCATTGTATTTCAGGATAGATTTTGAAATGTCCTCTTCGATGATGAGTGCAGCACCACTTCCTCTCCCATCGCTCAGCACTGGCATAGTAAACCATATGATCATCTCACTCAAAATGACCAAGACCAGTCCATTTCAGCTTGCTAATGCCTAGCAAGCTTTCTGTGTTCCAGGTCATGTTTGACGGCGTCCAGGTTGCCTGGAGTCACTCTTTGGACAGTCCTTATTCTGATGACTGATGGGCAACTGAGGCAGCGTCTTCTCCTTTGGAGATGAGCCCCGTCAGTGAATGGAGGTTGGGGACCTGCTCCGTCCCTGTCGTTCGGGTTGACTCTACTTTGAGGAGGCAGCTGCTCCCCTGTCGTGTTTTGAGTGCGGTCCAGCCTGAGAAGCGCATCTCTGGCACGGTATCAGACAGTGATCCACTGGTCCATGGTCAGGTTTTCTGTGGCTCATCTCTCGGGGATGACCAGGATTCCTGGTGGTGTCGTGGGCTACAAGTTGGGCCATTAACCACAGGAGCAGCCATTCACACCACGAGTCCTGGTCTGGAGAAAGATTGAAGCCACCTGTTCCCGTAAACACTGATAGCCCAGGACGCCCACAGGCGCAGTCTACTTTGTCCTGTAGACTTGTCCTGTAGACTTGCTCTGAGTCAGAGTCAACTAGATGGTGGTGAGTTTGGTTTGGGGTTTTTTTATTTCTGGAATCTTTCAGAAGTGACTTACCTTCTTTCTAGTCTGTCATAGTTTGGAAGCTCTGCTGAAACCTGTCTGTCACGGGTGGCCCTGCTCTATTTACAATACTGGTGGCATTCCAGTATCACGGTGACCCTGAAGCAATTACAGTATGACAAGAGTGGCAAATGAGTAGCAGTAAATTATTAGATAGAGCATTTGTAGGAGAGAAACTTGGAAGCATTTACTAAAAAATTTAATGCATGGACCTCGTGACCCGGAAACTTCATTTTAAGTTTCAATTCTACCTGTGCTTTCCGACAGATATAGAGGTTCCCTGGTGCTTCAATAAAGGAGCTCTGGTGGTGTGGCAGCCACACGTGGCACTGCTGACCAGCCACTCCTCGGGAGGTATTGTGGTTTTCTACTAGCACCGGGTGATAGTCCCCGAAACCCACAGGGAAAGTTCTCCCCTGTCCTGTAGCATCAACAGGAGTCATAAACGGCTCGATGGCAGGCAACTTGGTTTGGGTTGGTAGTGTAATGGTTAAGGCCTGTGTCTGTTAACTGAGAAGTCAGCGGTTCAAATCCACTGGCCACTCAGTGGTGACAGGTGTGGGCAGACTATGGGTAGTTCTAGGGAAGACTCCCTAGACTTGGACCCAGTCAGCAGCAGCGGCAGGTTCGGTTTTTAGGCCTACTGTTCTGTTGATTTAAAATAAAGGAGGTAAAATCAAGTGCGAGGATCTGGCAAATGACTGTTGTTCATTTTGTTGGTGGCCTCCAAGAAGACATAAAAGAATCAATTGGTCTGTAATTGCCCTTGAACGTTCCTGAAATCGCCCATCAAGGCCATCGCCCTGCTTCGTGTCAAGAGCCTGGCACAGCAGTGAGAGCGGATGCCTAGTCACTGGGTCTCATGCACACAGTTACGTCACTCAGGTGATGCTGTGCTCAGACTCCCGGCCACATGTCTGTACATGGCCAAGGGTCAGGCGTCCAGCACCCTGGTTCTCTCATCTGAAAAAGGGGAGAGGAGGGTAAGCACACCTCACTTCAAGGCTTGTTTCTAAAACAAAAACTCACGGCCATCGAATCAATGCCAACTCATAGTGACCCTATAGGACAGGGTAGAACTGCCCCTATGTATTCCTTTAGGGGAGCAGAACCTCATCTTGTTTTCAAGGAGTAGCTAATGGTTCCCAACTGCTGGCCTTGTGGTGAGCATTCCCAATCCGTAACCCGCTGCCCCACACGGGCTCCCTAAGGATGGCTCACGGAGAGTGTGCACTGGGTCAGTGACCCTGCTAAGCACCCCTAGGCAGCAGTCGGGAGATGGGTGAGGCACTCAAGAGACCGGCAAAGTGAAGGGTGCCTGGGGCGTGTGGGATCAGCTCACAGACCACTGTTCCGTAGGCTGGCGTGAGCAGGGCTAAGGCAGCTGTGGGCACAGATGCTGTGAGAGGCAGGGAAGGGGGCCAGGGGCAGACGGACCACAAAGCCCTGCCTTCCCCCACCTGCTCAGCCTATATAGAAGCTACTGATGAACGGACTGCCTGGCATGGTGGCTGGCGGCTGAGATGCTTCTCCCCCCCCCCCCCCCCAGTGGTCCCCCTTGCACTTCCCCAGGCCTGTGCTGCTGTCCATTAGCACATACGCTGAAGAGTTCCCAGTGTTTGTTCTCTAGGAAATAAACTGTTGGAAAGAAAAATCAATTTTCATTAGCAGGGCCATTACTTTCAAGAAAATCCTCTCAAATAAAAGTGGCCCAGGGCATTCCCAAAGTGGCTGTCCAGTTGGCCTTCAGGGTCCAGCATGCTCCCGTCTTGAGCCTCGAAAATGGTTACTTGCGAGGGTCACAAAAGGAGGTGGCTAGCAGAACTGAGGCAAACCAGAGGCTAGGGTCCTTCCCAGGGGCAGCGCCCTGCCAGACTTCATGATGAAAAGAGCGTATGTGTGTACCGAGTGGTCCTGTGTGTGACAGAGGAAAGCCTGGCAGCACATGGGTCACCTTCACGCACGTAGGTGTATCTCATTCTTGTAGTGCATCTCATTGATAGCCCTTCTTGTTTTCCTTGACCCTCTTTACCAAGCATGAGGACCTTCTCTGAGGATTGGACCGCCCTGGTCGTGTGCCCAAAGTATATCTCATCATCCTCACTCCCAGGGAGCATTCTGTCCCTGCTTCTTTCAGAACATTTCTCATTCTTCTGGAGGTTTCCACCGGCTGGTTAGAAACCTTGGCCAACACCACAGCCCGGTGTGCCAATTCCCCCTCAGTCTTCCTTCTGCATTTTCCAGTTTGCACGTGGATGTGAGGTGAGTTCTGCCTACACAAGGAAGGGGAGCCTCTAGCCCAGGAATGGTTTTGACATCAGTCAGCCACCAGGGCGGGCCAAGAAGGAGGGAAATATACTATAGATCACCAGATACTAGAAGCTCTCCACTCCTTTGACCCCGTGTGCTTGGGATCGAGTGGCG
The DNA here is from genome assembly GCF_000313985.2 of Echinops telfairi. Classification (NCBI taxonomy): domain Eukaryota; kingdom Metazoa; phylum Chordata; class Mammalia; order Afrosoricida; family Tenrecidae; genus Echinops; species Echinops telfairi. Next base: position 4,802,028 of record NW_022103968.1, on the reverse strand, counting down.
GCACCACGCCAAGTCGGGAAGGATGATTTGCTCAGTCCCTCTCCCAAGTGATGCGATCATTCACACGCCTCACTAAAGCAAAATCCATTCTGCCCTGGCGCTGCCGGTTGGCTGTGTAGTCTCCTTTCCCTAGTAATCAGCGGTCTTTATGTTAATCAAAGATGGTCTTTCTGGAAGCTACACTCAACCAACACCTGGCCATGTTGCTTCTTGAAATGAAGCCTGAAATGGACAAGGTGTCTTATGATTTATGTTGCTCTGTTCTGAACACTGTGAGAGTTACAGGTGTTGCTTCAACGACAGGTCTTGGGCCAGAGGGTGTGGTCAGGCTCTCCCCCCAGAGATGGGCTGGGTAGGAATCCTGATGGAAGGAAACAGGCTGCTCTCCAACAACCCCCGCACCCTGGTTTGGGACCCCCTCGGACCCTGGCTCCAAACCTACTCGGGCCAAGTGCGGGTGGCAGCCGTCACAAGCTGAGGGGCTGGCCAGACCCACCTCCCAGGAGCATTGTTGGGACCCAAAGGGGGTGTTGATGACTTAGAACTGGGGGGATGTTAACAGAGCAGGTTGGGTTTCATTCAATAATTCATCTGAATTTTGTCTCAGCGCTGCTGCTTTTGTTCTTTCATTATGTTCATCAACAATCTTAAAAAAGCAAGAAGATTCCATATGAAAATGTCAGTCAGCATAAAGTTTCTTGCAAAAATTCAAAAGTTTAGCATAAGAAATTATAGACACCAAAGGTAGATTCGAAGTTACCAAGAATTGGATGTGGATGGGGGTGGGGAGTGGTGGCAAATTATAGCCAATAGTCACAGAGCTTTCATTTAGGAAGGTGACAATGTTTTGGAAATAGCCAGGGAGTGCCAGGTGATGAATGCCACTGCACTTGAAAATCACTAGTGCAAAAAAATTACTAGTGCAAATATGTGTGCGTGTGTGTATGTATATGTACACACACACACATATACATACACACACACATGAAGCTCATTGCCAGCAAGTCAATTTAGACTCATAGTGACCTTATAGGACAGGGTAGAATTGCACCAGCGGGTTTCTGGCACTGTAACTTTTTATAGGTGTAGAAAGTCTCATCTTTCATCCATGAAACAATTGGTAGTTTCACACTGACAGCCTTGAGGTTAGCAGCCCAACACATAACCACTACATCACCAGGGTTCCTGGTGTGTGTGTGTGTGTGTGACAGAGAGAGAGAGAGACAGCTGTTATGTCAACTTGAGTTTATGTGAAAGTGTAGGGGTGGAATCCAACCTGTCAATCAGGCTGCAGGGACGATGCTTCCTGGGGGTGAGACCTTTTTATAAGGGAGAACTTGGGAACTTCTACTCCCCTCCCCCTGCTCCTTCACCCTCATGCTGGCTGGCACTCTCCCTGCCTCCAGAGGTGGCCCACATGGGAGCTGTTGGTGCCCTGCCTATTTCCACTGACTCTGGATCCCCAAGATGCTGCACCCACCGGCAGGTGATCTCCCTGCATCCTGCTGCACTTTTCTGCACCATCAGCCTGCAGCCACAGGCGTGTGAAGAGGGCCCTGGCTCACGTCGGCATACAGACTTGGAAGGGGCCGGGATGACTTCTTGATCTCAAGCTCTTTCTTGTTCAGGTATGTGTCACCAGTTTGTTTCTGTAGACAACCCAGCCTAACCCAGTATATGCGCCCTACCTCCATCTGAATCAGGAAAGGCCAGGGGTGGGGATGAAAGAAGTCAGCAGGTCAAAGAAGAAGACTCAAGGGAACTCAAACAGAGAGAATGAACTGAGTGAGAAGGTGAATAGAACATCAAAATCAGGGAACTCAGTTATGGAG
>NW_022103968.1:4780590-4798996 GCF_000313985.2 Echinops telfairi | reverse complement strand
CCTCTCCCTCTCCTGCAAGGGCTTCAGTCTTGACGTTTATGGCCCACCCTGACCCAGTCTGTCTTCATCTTAATATGATACAAGGTCACGTTCACAGGTAGGGGACCTGGTTAGGGCTAGAGTGCCCATCTCTTTCGGAAGGCACAGTTCAGCCCACCGGAGAGGGTCAGTGACAAAAGGGGGGGCCCTGAAGGAGATGGAGGGACACCATGGCTGCAGCAATGGGCTCAAACAGCAGCTGTGAAGGACTGAGCCGTGTCCCCTGCTGCTGCACACAGGGCCGCTAAGAGCCAGAGCCGACTGGCCGGCAGAGCGGCAATTCAACCCCCGCCCCACATCCAGTCATAATCCAGTAAGCACCGCGCAGGTGCACAGTCGTCACTAACACCGCTAATGATACGTCATCGAGTGCGAGGTCACCATCGCAACGATAGCACCCCCGCCCCACCCTCTGCTCCCAATTTTCTCCGGAAAGACTCCAGAATCCACAAACGGTTTTGAAGCTTACTCCGGTGTTCCCTTTGGTCTTGGGAAACGTAAGTGAAAGTAAAAGCCACCCTTATTTCCCAAGCCTGGTCTTGCAGATTACACTCAGGTAAAATATGCAGCAACGTGTGCGGCACAATCACACCAGCATCAAACCAGGCAATGGAAATGAGGACAGCTGATTCTGGGCTGCATCTGATGGCCTGGAGTCCGCTAGCCCCGCCCCGGTACTGCCCACCTTCCTTCTGCAGACTGGCCTGCCTTCTCAGGATCTTAGAACCAGAGATCTCCCTGACTGGCCCTTGCGTTCACGGCCCGCACAAGAGGAGCAGCCCCCCTCCCCCCCCACCTCCCCAGGATGCGCCCGCCGTCTGTACCTTGAGGGCCACTCCACCTTCGGGAAGGTTGGGCTGTGATGTGCTCAGCCCCGTTTGATTCATCAGCAGTGCACATCTCACTAATTCACACCTTGACTTTGGGTTAACCTTGACTGGCTGTGGCGTCAACAGAGGGGGCTTTGCGAGGGGAGGAAGTGGTAACTCAAACACCGAGCACTGCGGGGCAGGGAGAGGAGGTGGGAACAGTCATCGGCACATGTGCCCGCACGCACTGTTTACAATCAGCTCATCAGACCGTCCAGATGCAGGTGTGCACACGTCAATGCCAGCAACAGGGGCATCAGCTGGGAAGGGCCCCATCCCGTCTCCATCAGCAGCCGGCTCGGCCCACAAGCGGCACGTTCTTAAAGGCAGCCAGAGGTGCCGGCCGGCCCCAGAGCTGTCACTGTGCACGCTGGCCGGCGTCCATTTCGCATTGTAACCTGCCGTACAACTGCTATGAAATCATCTAATTGCGGCGAATGCCTGTGAATTCGTGCAGTGAGTCATACTCGCTGCTATTAACTGAAACCAGTGACAACATGTCGGGTTCCGCTGGCATCAGGCCACAATGAATCACCACTCTCTGATGTCACCACATCAGCTGGGGACCTGGCTTTTCACCGGGTGACACTAAGGCGAGGTCTAGCCTGGCTGTTGCCGAGGGCTGCAGCCCCTAATCGCTGTCCAGGTCCTCTGGCACTGCCGGGGAGCACCACCGGGCTGCTGATGACAAGGCTGGTGGTTCGCACCCACCAGCCACCCTTGGGAGAAAGAGGGGGGTGCCTTCTTCCGTAAATGTGCACAGCCTCAGAACCCCTCTCCAGGGTGGCTAAGAGGGGGCACTGGGTTTGGGCACACAGTAAGAGGGGGCTGTGCACTAAGCACAAGGCTGCTAGCCCAAGGGCAGTAATTCCAGCTCGTCAGCTGCTCAAAGAGAACGCTGTCGGGTCTCTGCAAAGCTTTAGTCTTGGAACACGACACAGGGTCACTCCGCGGTGGCTTGCTTTGGTACATCATGATCAGCGCAGGATCCTGGATCAATGACAAGGATGGCTGCAACAGAGCCACCCCATCCTGTCCTCCGTCTTCTACTTGATTCTGGCTCACGGACCAAAACCCCACCTCACTGCCAGAGAGTCAATTCTGGCTCATAGCGTCTCCAGAGGACAGGGTAGAACTGTCCCTTTGGGTTTCCGAGACATTTCCTCGTTAGGGGAACAGCCTCATCTTTCTCTCGCAGAGGGGCTGGTGGGCTCTCCGATGCCTCCAGGACTCCTCCAATTCCAACTCGCTGCAACCCTGCGGCAGGTTTCTGAGGCTCCAAATCTTTCATGGGAGCAGGGAGCCCCCTCTTTCCCCCTTGGAGCAGCCAGGGGAGCAGTCCAATGCTCACCCAACACCACCACCAGGGGTCTTAAAACAGCAACTCCGTGGGCACTAAGGAGGCCTGAAAATGTTAGAAGCAAGGGGCCATGAGGAGGGACTTCAAGGGAGGCTTCCCAAAAAGGCCACCCAAGTGTCTCTACCTCCCCTTGCACAGGAACACAGATCCCTGCAGTTCCCAGGCCCTTTCCAAGCACAAACCCACAAGAGGCTGCTTGAACTTAAATTACCAAGAGAAATGTCCCTCCATTGCTTATTTCAATATCATTTCAGTAAGTGTAGAGTATGTGAAATTATTTCTTCATTCCATCCTGGTTCCAAATATGAAATTCAATTTCTGAGCTAGTTGGTGGAGCTCCCGCTGAGCACAGCTCACTGTCAGCACAGAGCTCCTCACGGGACCGGTTCCCGAGCGCGGTTTCTGCCTCCCGCTTCTCTCTCTCTCAGGAAACAAAGGCTCTTGCAAGTGAGGGGGTCCTCACATTTATTCCCAGGGAGGTGTGAGTGGTCCTGAACTTCCTATTGCTAATTGATGGTTTCAACCCAGCACCCTATTTCTGATTGGCTCTGGGATCTGCAAAATGTAGGGCAGGCGCGGGAGGGGGGCCTGCAGAAGCCACTGAGTGAAACAGACCTACACATCCCAGCCCCGCCCCCAGACAAGGAGCCTGCGTCTTATTATGATGGTTAGTTAGGTCTGATCCAATCAGTGCCAGCTCATGGCAATGTGGACCTCAGGTGCAGAAGGAACCACGCCCAGCCCACACCATCCTCACACGTGGGAGCCTGTTGCTGTAGGTACTGTGTCCATCCATCTACTTGAACAGCTGCCTCTTTTTGTCATCTACTTTATCAAGCTTGGGGTCCTTCTCCATCAACTACTTCCTCCTGATAACACACCACAAGCACAGGCAATGGAGCCTCACTGTCTCAGCTTTTAATGAGCATTCTGGCTGTACTCTTCCTAGACTTCTTCCTCCTCCCAGCAGTCCATGGTAGACTTCATCGTTTGTCAGCTCTTTGGCTTTTCACAAATGCATACATGTCCCATGTTCACTATTAAGTGCAGCATCCTTCCCAACCCCACTGTGCCCCCAGGCCCCGACAGCACCGATCTCCCCAGTCTCTATGGTCTCCATGGTTTTGCCTTTTCCAGAATGTCATCGGCAGACTCGCTGTTCCCCACGGAGCAGCGAGCACCTGCCGTCTCCATGTCTCTGTGCTGCTGTGATGCTCATTGTCAGGCTGCGTGATGGCTGGTTATCCCCTCTCCTACTGACGGACACCTGGCTTGCTCCCAATTCTTGACCAGGAGGACGGTGGCTGCAGTTCTACTGTGACCCACATGGGGTCTCCCTGAGTCGGAGTCCACCAGAGAGTGACCGGTTTGGTTTTTTGATTTTATGACTCCTTAAGCAATATGTGGTATTGTCTTGTATGTTTAACAAATTTGTAAATGGGTTCTCTAGCACAATCCTACTGCCAGTTGACATTTGCAGGCTGGGATTCATCCAGGCTATTATATGCGGTCCAATAAGTTCCTTCCCACCACTGTGTGATACGAAGAGGCACGCTTTCTTTGGCCTCTCCCTTGTTTTTAAGTTCCTTTTTTTTTTTTTGCACTTTCCAAGTTTCTGCCTCAAAAGTATTATATTTAACACTAGAAAAGTCTAAGGTTGCACAATTGGTCCAGCAGTCTACTGGACCAAGTCACCATCAGCCTCTAGGACCTGAGATCATAGGGCTAGATGGTGCCCGGCCACCAGGACTCACTGGTCTGAAAGAGGTCCCGTTAGAAGGTGCTGGACGGAGTGGCACAAACATGTGGAACAAAACTCAGACTCACAGAAGGGGCAGAGTGTACCTGTTGGGTAGAGACAGGTGGAACCCTAGTGACGACGGCTCTTTGTCACCCTTTCAGACTTGGAAATGAACTCACTCCCGTGGCGCAGTTTTGAGCTGAGCAACAGACAGGTCTGTAAGGGGGAACAACCCACTCCTTAGGAGCATCACCCATTTGGGATCAACAGGTGGCATTTTCCCAAGGACAAAGTTCAGAAGGGCGCAGAAGGAAGGCAGAGAGGAAACAGGAAACAGAAAGGAAGGAGGGCATGTGATGGGGGTTGCTGTCAATGACAGGGAACAAAACATGTGTACGAATTGTTGAATGGAAAACTGACGTGTTCTGTAAAGCTGCACCCAATTCCTAATAGTAAGGTTTTTGTTTTCAATTAATTCTAAAGTTTGAAAGGGGGGTGGGGACACCTGCCCACAGCTCCTCACGTCCTCCTCCCCAGGTCTCTCTTAGAGACTCACACTGTTGAGTCACGACTTGGAATCATCTGCCACTGGCCCCAGGCAGTGACCGCGTCCTCCTGGTGACCCTGCCGACGTCCCTCAGGCACACCCTGTGTCAGTCCCCTTGGCCCAGGACTTCCTGTTAGCGCAGCACCATTGCATTTCCCCACCCCAGCTCTGGGGTGATGCATTTCCCCACCCCAGCTCTCATCCACGGGGCCCATCATCCCAGCAGTTGCTGGGCGCCTGGCCTGCTGCCACCCCATCATGCTTAGACTTGTGTTCCTCCGAGGGCTTGGACGCTGCCCGCTGGTCCCTGGTCCACTGGCAGAAAGCTCTTCCTAAACAGAAACTGGAGCAGCAGCAAACCTCCTGTCCACCTCCAAACCCATTGGTGACTTATTGCTTGCAAGACGCAAGCCAGACACTGCAGTGGGATGTTCACGGCTCCTTGTGATCTGATCCCCACCACCACCACCACCTGTCTGGTCTCACCTGCAAAGACACCCCAACAGAGAGGGATTGTTCGACTGAAATGCCCCAGGCTTGTCACATGCCTCCTCACCTTCACACTTCTGCACAGGAGGTCCCTGGGCCTGCCTTCCTGCCCTCACCCTGGGCCTGCCTGGCCAATGCTGGTCCTCGGGGATCCCTCCCAAGCCTATCAACATTCAAGTGGGGCTCTGTTCTGTGGTGCTCATTGACCCCATGACACCCTGAGATGTTCACTTTTTCCCCACCAGCAGGTGGGCTCCGGGTGTTGTGTGAGTGTTGGATGAACTACATGGTAACCCTCGGGGCTCAGTGCTGACCGCCTGCCTGGGGAGACGCTGGAAATGATGACGGTGATCTCACTGATTACCTCAGTAATTATCTCAGTAATTACCACATATGAATGATAATAATGGTCAACAGTAATCTCACTGTTGGTATTATGGCTTCCAGCTCACCTGAAATTCACCCCCATGAAGGAGCCAGAAATGCTTTTACTTGGTAACTTACAGAGCATCTTCGCTAAAATACTCCATGCCACATGGTACCTGGCCCACACCCTCTGCCGGCCTGGACTGGCTGGTTCATTCGCACAGATTGGTGCCTGTGCCCTACGGGTGCGAACAGTCTCAACATCACCCTGACCGTGAGTTCTCGAACCTCTGAATTTAGCCAGAAAGACACCTATCCATCTCCTGGTGCTCCACGGTTGGCAGCATCCCTTCTCAAACGGGACACTCCCGAGAGAGTCTGCCCTGTACCCAGGGCCCTGCGCAGGCCGAGCTGAGCAGAGCTGCAGGCTCACATCCACCGTGCCGTCCCTTCTTCCACACACCACCTGTGTCCAGAGCTTCACAGAGCATCCTGCCTCGTCTCACCTCCGTCTGGGCTGGTAGAGAGGGCCAGATGATGGACCACAGGAGCAAACCAGGCAAACCCAGATGCCTACAACCGTGTTCATACAGGAGGCAAGAGCCAGGGTATTTTACCCAAGAGCTTAATCCAGAGTGGTTTCCAGGTAGGGTGGGACAACTTTCTCTGGAGCTGACAGCTGGTCATGCACTAGATCCCTGCTGGGAATTCTCCCGACACTAGACCACCCCATCCCACCACCTCCAGACCACAGGGATAACGGACATGCTAATGAGTTGTCAGGATGGGGACTAGCTGGGCCAAAAGACCCCACCACTGACATGGACCCAACTTCAGGGAAGGTCCTACAGAGGCAGTGACACATGCCCATGTAAGGAGACCCCCTGGTCGGTGAGAGACAGGGAGGCACATGGGAGGGAGAGCATGTCTCTTTGGGGGGGGGGCGTGGAAAGGCCATGTTGGGAACCCCCAGACCTTGCCCCATGCTCTAATGCAATGCTACAGTAAGCGAGTCCTCAGAAGTACGGGGGTTCAGGGATCTTCCCGGTGAGTTCACAGCAATAGAATGTGGGAGCCGCGAGGTAAGAACCTCTGATCCCGGCGGTTGCCACCCAGGAGGGGTCAGCAGAAAACCCAGAGTCTGCAGCCAGCCCGTGAGACGTGGCTGGTGCCTGAGGTCTGGGGACCGCACCCTCACTGGTCTGAGAAGAGAGTGCTGTGTGCATCTGGGTCGGCGCGTGGCCTCAGGGCTGCTATCTGAGGGTGGGTCTGCACTGACCAGCAGCGGCATCAGAGGGCCCAGGGGACTTGACCTCCACGCAACCCACGGAGTCCCTGGGGATGAAGCACGGGCAGGACGCAGACACACGCACACGTGCAGGTCCATCCTTGGCTCTAAGCTCTGCATGGACTTGCGGCCTGAGGAGCACTCGGATTAATTCCCACTGGACGCGTTGGCTGGCTCCTTTCCACTTTGCAGAACACTCGAGGGGTGGGACAAATGGGACACGATAATGTCGGGGTTCCGTGCACGGTTGGGGGAGGGAACCCTCAACCTGAGTGCAGGTGTTTCTGTGCCCTTCCTGCTCTCTTGAGGCCCCACCCTCAAGTCCAGCTGGACACAGATGGCCTTCAGTGCATCTGGGGGGCCCAGGTGGGCTGAGGCAGCAAGACAGGGAGACCTGGTAGACACCACCGGAAACACAACTGCACACCAAGAAACTGACCTGGGCAGCAGGTCCCCACCCATGCACCCACCTCTTCTACCCCAGGGGCTGGCAGGTGTCTGCTGCACAGGACCAGGGGAAAGCTCCCAGGACAGTCAATCTCTACGGTAACCACTTCGCCCAGCCCTGGCCATATGGAAGCAGCTGTGACAGTGACATGCGAGTGAAGAGCCCTGGCCGTGTGTTCCTGGAGTGTTGTCCCTGCTATGTGTCCACCACAAGTGACAGAAGACAAGTCAAACTCACGCTCACCGAGGACAAGCCTGTGGCCGATGGCGGGAGGGTGGGAAGCCACTTGCTCTCTGCTCCTCAGGCAGCTCCTGGTGGGCCCTGGGAGTTTGGGTGCATCCTTGCCTGGCTCTTGGGTCTTCTGATGGCCTTCCCACGAGGTCACTGGTTTTGGGGTCCTTCCTCATCCAGCACGACCTCGTGCTAACGTGGCCACTTCTGCAAAGTTTCTGCTTCCAGGTCAAGTTCACAGGGACGGGGCTGGGGACTCAGCCTGTCATTTGTGCGAGCACAAATCGACCCAGAGCAGCACCCTGCTCCCCACAACAGCTGAAGGTGAACCAGTCCTCTCGCCATCTCGGCCAGTCCTTTCTGTGCGGACACCTGTGCTCTCAGGAAGGAAGGCCATGCCTTCCTCACCTGCAGAAGCTCCCCGACGGAAACCATAGCAGCCTCTCTGTCTAATGCAGCCTGCGGCACGTCCACTCTAGCACACCTGCTGGACCTGCTTTCCCCCACCCCACCTCCCTCTCGGCTGAGGCAGGACCACGAATCCACAGGCTCTCACTCCACCCCAACCAGGCCATCCAAGTCAGGACTGGGAAGCCATCATCCCCTGTGGTGGCCCAGCTCTAAGCTCAGGAACGAGAATCTATCCCTGAGACTTAAACATATTTTTAGATGATTAAAACCATCTCCGCTTCAAACGTGTATGTCAAGCCCCTTGCCATCCCTATCCCTAAACATAGGGCCCTGCCAGGCGCCCCGAGCAGGGCTCACAAATGCCCCCTCTTTATTAGCATCTACAGCATGCCCTGTGTTGCGCATGCTTCAAAGCTTCGTGTCACTGGACCAAACTGGACACAGAACAGAGAGGGGTGAGAAAGAGGCCGTGGCTGGGCGCAGCTCTCGAACCAAGGCACACAGTGGGGTCCCAGTGGCTCTGATGCAGTGGCCCACCTGCCCCCATGGTTCTGAGGCAGCATGCCCCACCTCTCGGACACGTCCCTGCTCCACGGACACGGGGCAGCCTCGTCCAACCTTATTGGATACCAGGGAGATGAGGAGTCCCTGGGCCATCCACACAGAGCCCACCCTCCCTGTCAGTGGCAGGGTCAGAGGTCTGAGCTCACGCACAGTCTCCATGGTAGAAAGGCCTGCCAACCTCTTTCTGACAAGTCACCCACTTGGTCAGAACGGAGTCAGCCGCAGCCGGGCGGGCGCTGGCTTGAAGGAGATAAGAGGCTTGCCCCCCCCACTGCTCCTTGCTCTGCCAGTGTTCACATCCAAGCCTGGCTCTGAAGCGCTCGGGTCACTGCTGTCCGATGGTGTACCTTCACCTTCTGAACACCTGCGACCCTGACACTGACCGGCGAGGGGACTGACCCCACCAGGTGGCAGCTCTGTGCTTGCCAGACATCAGCCAGCCAGGAACACTGTTCTTCTCTCACTCACTCACCATCCTGAGAGGGTCCACGCGCCGCGTGCCGGGCCCTGTGCTAAGCATGGCAGGCCCAGCAGCGGAAAAGGGGAAGCAAGTTCTTGCCCGCATGAAAAATAGTTCTTCAGAGACCGAAAAGAGCTGAAAACACCCCGAATAATAAAAATGATGTCGCGTTTCAGTGAGTCCTGTGACGGAAACACAGGGCCAGGGAGAAAGGAGGCAAGGCTGCCCCAAGGAAGGAGCGGCCTGGTAGGCGGCGCAGGAGAGCCACCTTGGGGAGAAGCGAGCAGCCCCAAGGCCAGGTGAGGAGAGTCCAGCAAGGGACCAGGACCTGGGCAACACCATCACGTGGGAGGCCCCGGGTGTGTGTGTGTGTGTGTGTGTGTGTGTGTGTGTGTGTGTGTGTGTGTGTGCTGTAGATGTGAAATGGACGCAGCAGGAGCACGTGGCAGGGCTGTGGTCCATTTGCCCCTGGAGGTACCCAGGAGTTGAGGAGAGCTGACTCGTGGGCTTTTGACCTGAGGGAGGCTGTGCAGGGCTGGGGGGCAAAGCGCAGGTGAGAAGAGGGAAAGGTGGGGACTCCAGGTAGGGTTCTGGCCTTCCTACTGAGGCAAGAAAACTCAGGAGAGGACTTGGGGTGGGCGCAGGAGGAGGTAGCCCTCCTCTGCTTGGACTGATGTGAAGTTCATGTACAGGGACATTAAATGGTTCCTGGGGACATGTGTGGAACTTGGAGGTGAGCTGGGAGGGGGCAGGGATGGGTGTCCTTGGCCCACAGATGTCCGCACCCAGGGGACGCTGGGAAGAGAGGATGGCTGAGCAGAGGCCAGGGCTGGGGTGGGAAAAGGAGGGTGACCAGTAAAATGGTGTGGGCAGGCATGGCAGGTGAGTGAGGAGACCCAGGACAATGGAGCTTGGAGCCCAAAGTGGGGGTGTCTTGAGGGGCTGTGGCTGAGGCTAGGAGACCCCCAGAGAGCAGGGCGGGGCCAAGTGGGAGCAGGTGCAGAAGGCGGTGGGCGCATGGTTAACCCTTGGCAGAAGTCCGCCCAAGAGGAGGCAGATCAGTGGTGAGGCCAGTGGGGAGGGATGAGTGAGGGGTGGGGGAAGGACTGTGATAGTGGGGTGACTATGGGCTGGGGAAGGGACCCAGGAGAGAAGTAAGTGGTCTTATAGGAGTGAGGCAGGCACCCGAGGCAGTGAGGAGGAAGGGCAGGAGCACAGGGGGTGAAGCTGCAGACAGCCCCCCTTGCCATAGAGGGGTTGCAGGTGCACCAAACTCCCACCGATGTAGCCTCCTCACACCCCACCACGGCCGGGGCCCCCAGTCTCAGACCAGCAGCTCAGTGGAGGGCCAGGGACAGAGAGGAAGACCCTCTGAAGGTGGGCGGGCTCAGTGACCACAGCAGACTTCGAGGCGGTGCAGGACCGGGCAGGTTTCCATCCGTCACACGCGAGATCAGTAAGTCAGAACCTTCTCAATGGCATCGCACAATTCTATAGGCCAGGAGCCCAGAGGATGCGCAGTGGACTACCGCCTAAGGCTGGTTTTCACAAGGACACTCAAGGGCATTGGCGGGGTCCAGCACCCCTACCCCGAGCTCGTGCAGATGGGCAGAGCTCAGCTCTTCAGGCTGTGGGGCTGTGCGCATGGACACATCATTCCCTCCCTCACAGTGCACCTCTCTGACTTCAGGAAGAGCCAGACTCCAGGGGCGGACTGATCGTGTCAGGAACCATCCAGGATACACTTCCAAAGCCAACCAATGAGCAATCGAATCAAAGGACTGATAACCAATAATATCGACAAGTTCTGCCCGCACCCACCACCACTTGTCTACCAGTCCGTCATACTGTGGCTTGTGAGTTGCTGGGACGCTGGAAGTTCTGTCCCGGGGATTTCAGAGGCCAGCAGGGTCACCCAAAGGGAAGAGGTTTCAGCAGAGCTTCCAGATTGAGAACGGACAGCAAGGAAGGACTGGGCTGTCCACTTCAGAAGAATCAGCCACTAAAAAACGTCATGAGGCCCAGCAGAGCACTTCAGAGAGCGTGCCAGAAAGTGACTGCTCAGATTGGAAGGTGATCGATCAGGAGAGACCAGTCCCCGGCCAAGGACACCATGCCTGGCAGAGACAAAAGAGGAAAGCCCTGGCGAGGTGGAGGTGAGTGCCACCGTGGCTGTAACACCGGGCTCCAAGATGGGAGCAGCCGTGGGGATGGTGAAGAACCGGGCACTGTTCTGTTCTGTTGGGCACGGGTCACTCTGAGTCGCACATAACAACACAGCAAGCCAGCACCCAGGTATGGGAGCCTGATCTCCTGTAACCCCTCAGGCTCAACTCAGCTCCGCCCCTCCGAGCCCAGCTTGGTGCTAAGTTCAGAGCCACCCGAGGGGTGTGCCCTTCAATGCCTAGTGCACACTGACCCACAGGTAAGCATTACCCTGCAGACCCAGAAGACAGGTGGTGAAGGTGGTCAGGGACTCAGGGCTCACCCTGGCATTATCCTCTGGGACAGAGGGCTGCTGTAAAACTTGGGAGCAGGGGACAGAAGAGCAGAGACAAGGGCGTGTCTTGGGAAAGTGACTGGTTCCTTATCTCAGACACACCCCGTCGGGGCCTCTAAGGCCTGTGCTGATGGCACCCAGTGTTTACACACCTGCCCGGCCCAAACCCCTGCAGATGGGCCTGTCCTTGCTCCCTGGGCCTGGGCACACTCAGCTTCAGTAACTACCCCCTCACTGCTGTCAGTCCATGCCAGCTCCTAATGGCCGACCCTACAGAGCAGAGTGGAACTGCCTCAGTGGGTTTCTGGGACCCTAACTCTTCACAGGAGTAGAAAGTCTCATCTTTCTCCAGAGGAATTGCTGATGGTTTTGAACCACTGACCTTGAGATTAGTAGCCCCTCATGCAACCACTACTCAAACTCCTGAAAGATTTCTAAACAATAGTGAAGGCAGGTAGGCACCACGATGAAGCGGATGAAGTGTGGAGGAGGGTTGGGGAGATGGGGAGGGAGGAGAAGAGGGAAGGGGGAAGGGGGTGGGAGGAGAGGGTTTCCTTTCAGCTGGCCACTGCACTCTGGCAGAGCCGGCACTAAATGATTCATCACCACGCTTTCAGACCAGAGGCTACAGCGTGCAGCTGAAAGAAACAGCTCTTGAAAAATTAAATAAAGCAGGAAACCCTACGTGAGTTCTCTCTACCCTCCACGCCTGGCTCTGTTCTCAGACACTCGGCCTCCGTCTAGGCTGGGCTGTCCCCTCTCTGCCCGCAGGCTTGGGCCCTCCAGGGGGCAGGGAGGCCTGCGGGGAGGCAGGTGCCTTTCCAATGGCGCCAGCACAGCGCCCTTCCTACATGCCAGGACAGGGCCGTCTCCCGGCAGTACCTGGTGTGGCAGGTGCCAATCATGTCATTTCCACGCCATCTCTGGAGTGAGTAACATGGGATGCCCCGTTAGCATGCTTTTATCTCACGGGACTGCAATAGAATGCGCCGTGATTCTGGGGCAATACAAGGAGCTGCTCTGAAGCCTAATTAAACAACATTTAGAGACCACAGGGCTTCTTGCAGAGTTTGTGAAAACTCTGGGATAACACACTGCTGATTCGGCGCATCATCGAGCCGGAAGTTGTGGAAAGGGTTTTATTCTGGAGCGACAGCAGAAATACTCTTTAAAAAATGATCCCCAAGGGTCCTCTTGGCGACAACTTCCGGAAGTTGTTTCACGGAAACAGGAACCCCAACAGGGGTGCTCCCACCCCCTACCCCTCCCTTGAGCAGTCACTGGGCTGCTATCCCACTGTCTCACTTTGGGGTTCTTCCCGGGGTCCCCAAGTGTCCTTGGGGTCTCATTAGGGTGGACTGCGGCTGGCGGGGCTCTTGTCCCACTCCCTACCCTCTCAGTTTTCAGAAGAAGGGTGGTCTGGGCTGGGGGAGAAGTACATCTATCTGAGTTTCTAGCTAGGACCCCCAGCAGCCCAAGGCCACCCCTTCCTTCCCACACAGCAGCTCCTGGCCCAGAAGCCTCGATGTGTGTTATAATAGCTGTGCTGCACAGCATGTTGGGTTTGGCTCCAGGCCCTTCTAAGGAGGTCGGACGGGAGAGACTTGCAGGCAATTGGAAGGTGCGCCGCACGCGCGCGTCATGGGCTGGCTGGCTGGCTACTGACCCGAATCGTCCTTCTGAAGCTGCAGAGACTCTTTTAGAAGTAGGAGAGAGGCACCATCACCTTCCCCCAGCAGGAAGCTCTCCCATCTCACCCTTCAGAGGGACCCCTGAACCTCATCCTGAGCCAGAGAGCGGAGGGCACTCACCCACGGGACAGTGTGCTGGCCAGAGGGATGGCTGCGAGCTGGTGGCCTGAGCCGCTGCACTGACACGGCATGGGAACCCAGGCCCTGGGAGAGCCCAGGCCGCTCCTGCCGCAGAGACTGGTCACCTGTGACTGGGCCACCTGGAAGTCTCTCCCACAGAGCGCTGGGAGGAGGCAGCACATGAATAATGCATGTGTTCTCCGCCCCCTCATTAGCATTCCATTCAAATCTCAGAGCCAAGGAGGCCTCCAGGACCAGTTCTGGCTTAAAAGACTTGCCTTGCAGTTGGTGTGGGGTGGGCCTGGGGTGTGCCGGACCTGCACCTTGCAAACACAAGACTTGACGTGCATCCCAGAGTTCTCCACATTCTCAGGTCTCCAGCTACCAAACCCTAAGAGGCGCCACACATCACGGTCCCCATACCAGTAGCTTTCTGGCCCAGAAGACCCTCCCTTGGAAGCTGGTGGCTCTTTGACAAAGGCCCTGCTGTGCAGGGAGGCAACAGGAGGCAGTCCAGTAGTGCTTCTAAGGGGCCCTGCTGTGACCCCCTTTCTCTGCAGCCTTAGCCCCAGACATAAACAAGTCCTCCAGAGCCCATGCTTCTCCTGCTGAGCTGCCCCATGCCCTCCTGGCTCTCTCAGCTGCATAAAACAACCCCTCCTCCTCCTGCTACCACAGCCCCACAGCACCCACAGCTGGACCTCAGGGGGCTTGGCTGCCTCCCTGATGGCTCCTGCACAGAGACACGTAGGAAGCACCTCAGAAGCAGGGACAGGCCCCTGAGCATTGCCACTTCAAACCGTTACAGAATGACGGTTGGCAGGAGTTCGCTCCGACGGACCCACAGGTGCCCTGAGCACTGCCCAGTCCTGCCCCGCCCCCCCAATGGTCCCTGCGCCTGAGTCCATTCTCACAGCCACTGTGTCCGTCCACCTCCTTGAGGCCTTCTGCTCTTCCCCGCGCCTCTACTGCACCAAGCGTGACGCCGTTCTCCAGGGACCAGAGAACCGGTCTCTCCTGACAACACGGCCAAAGTACATGCGACAAAGCCTTGTCTCACTGGCTCCTGAGGGGCCCTCTGACTGTGCCTCTTCCAAGAAAGCCTGTACTTTCAGCAGTCCAGGGGCCTTCAATGTTCTCCTCCAGCAGCACCGCTCACACGCGCGTCCTCCTATCGGTGCCCAGCTTTCCCAGGCACACGGGGGACGGAAAACGCCATGGCCTGGGCCAAGTGCACCTTAGTCACCAAAGGAACATCCTCGCTTCTCAAACCGCTAAGGAGGTCTTGTGCAACAGACTGACCTAATGTGTGTCCTTTGCTCTCTGCAGGAGGGGCTGGTGTGCTGGGAGACTGGTTCAAATGCTACTTCATGAAGGCAGCAGAGCCTGCGAGGACATGCTGGGGCGGGAGGGGTGGGCTTGCTTTTAAGATTTATTGATAAGGGAGCTGGGAGCGGGAAGGAAGGGGAAAAATGAGGACCTAATGCCGGGGGCTTAAGTGGAGAGGAAATGTTTTGAGAATGATGAGGGCCATGAATGTACAAATGTGCTTTACACAATTGATGTGTGTATGGATTGTGATAAGAGTTGTATGAGCCCCTAATAAAATGATTTTTTAAAAAAGATTTATTGATAAATATTGATGGTCTTTTCCTTTGGTCTAGCAAAAACAGATGACGGTCCTTGCTCCCAAACCTATTCCAATCAGAAGGGCTTAAACACTAAGAAAGAAAACCATGAAAGTACGTAGGGGAAAAGGTTCTATCATCTCTGCGTGAGAGCACCTTTGCAGGCAAGGACGGAGACCGGCAGTCATGAGAAATTAGACTCTTCCTGGTGGGGACAAAAACAGGCCCTACGCAAAACCCAGAGACCCATGATAGGCAGGCAGGGATGTATAGGGTACTCTTATGTTAGGGACAGATGCATTTTCTCACGTCGAAGGAGCCCCATCAATCACAGGGAAAAGAGCAACAAGCACCGCGGAACAAGAAGAGAGCACGTCTCTGGGCATCGCCCGGGCGGGCGGGCCGAGTGAGCGCCTTTGAAACATGCCGAAACAATGAAGGAAATGCAAATCACACCAACCTGGAGAGCACCTCGCTAGAAAGGAAAATAGAGATTCATTTCCCTCGTGAATGTACCTTCCACGCTCCTGAACGAATGCGTAGCTGCCCAACGGCAGTGGTGCGTGAAAGAAGGGGTTTTGAAGGACTCAGGGTGAGCAGTCCGCCAGGTGCATTTGCAGGAAGGAGGGGAAACCTCACAGGGTCGGGGCGAACGTGATGAAAGGAGGGAGGGTCGTAGCCAAAGCACTGGACGGCCTTCAGCACCGTTCATGATTTAAAAACAAATGAAACTAGCTAACGACAAATCGATGTCCCTTAAGGCGACAAGACATTCAGACAGGCCGAAGCAAATTTTAGTCTTTGCAGTGTGACACTGAGCACCTGGTCCTGAGGCTCCAGCTCTGAGCTGCCCCCACCGATTCCGCACAGCCCTGGGAGTCCCGCCGGTGAAGGAGGCAATGAGAACACAGGAACTGCAGAAACGCTGAAAGGGAAGAAATGAAACTCGTGTTCCTTGCAGATGACGTGACTGTGTGTGTATAATGTCCCCAACGCTCCAATAGTACCGGGTCCCCTGGTTACATGCACCGCGTAGTTATGAGCCAAACTCCCAACCCAAACTCACTGCCAGTGAGTCAACTCTGACTCATCTTGATGCCGGAAGACAGGTGGACGAGGCCCTGTGGGTTTCTGAGACTGTAGCCTTCACGGGGGTAGAAAACCTCCTCTTTCTCCCACTTAGTAGTCGGTGGTTTCAAACTGCCAAACTTGAGTGAGCAGTCTAACTCTTAGACATGGGGCTCCAGGGAGGCAGAGGGAATTTGGACCCAGTCCTCATTCTGTCCCCACTGTTGCCTCGTCTTGCTTCGCTTGCTCAGTGGTGCCTGCGGGTCAAGAGTGCCCCTCACCCGGAGAAGGCCTGCACGGAGTAGTACTTGTGGGGCACTGCCCACAGCACTGGTCAGCCTCATTTGCCGCCACTTAGACTAGCAGCAGGTCCACCGCTCCTGGCCTCACTGCTCTACCAGCACCGGCTTCTCATAGAGCCTGTTAACTCACCACGACAGCAGCTGGCCACGGCTCCCCACAGCCTGCTGGCCCGCCCAAGGGACATTCAAGGTCCATAATAACAAACGGGCTGCTCTGAGATGCCTGAAAGCATTGTTGTTATTACTGCTGTAGGATCGAAGATATCTGAGTGGATCCGATCGTGTGTTTGTTTTTCTTCAGTGAATTAAAAGGTACTCACTCAACTTCGTGCATCGACGCGCTGAGTTTCTGAGGCTGAAACTCTTTACGGGAGTAGAAAACCCTGTCTTTCTTTCTCAGAGAAAAGCGGCTGGTAGTTTAGAACTCCTGCCCTTGCAATTAGCAGCCCAACGCTGAACCGCTACACCACCAGGGCTCCGATAGAAAGGTACGCCGCATACTAAAACAAACATTTGACTCCTGGGGGCACCACGGCCCGACTTACGTACACATTTGTTTTAGAGAGAGACGTGGAGATGGAATGTGTTTGCCCTCCAGGGCTTTCCTGGATGAGGATGACTAATGGCAGCCACATCTCTGGGTATCAGAGCAGGAAACATAAGTTAGCTGCAGAGATCCAGGGGTGTGTGGCTACCGGGTGAGCCGCACAGGAAGACCTCTTCAACAGCTATTGGAGAAATCCCACAAAAACCCTGCCCTCTCTGGACGCCAGATGCACCCCTTCACAGCTAAGTGCACCAAAGTTTCCTAAAGTTGGAGATCAGCATTGCCTGATGTTTCCTACTGACTCCCCTTCACCCTTGACCTGTGGTCTGAGCTTCTCCTGTGTACTCCCTTCGGCCCCTGCACAAACTGTACCTGGCCTGCCCCAACACACCCATGCCCCCTTCTGACCTCTCCAGCCTCCGAGGCCCTGCGTGAATAGCAGGCTGTTCGGGCAGCTAGCAGCAGACGTCCTCTGATGCGGTGCAGGCAACCTCTCCACACAGGCTTTCCCCTTGGCAGTGATCAGGAATCCCCACCCATGCTGCATGTTCTGTGCTTCCTTCCCCGCCCCTCCCCCCCTTATCCTACTTCCTCTTTCTTTGAGGCCCCACCCCCTGCAGAGTTGTGCATCTCCCAGACTGACAACGGTGCACGCATAAACACGGCCACAGGTCCCACAGGTCCAACCAATGCTTTCTTTCTCCTTTCCTCCATCCCACTCCCATACGTGCTCTCCAAGACAGACTGGACAAGCAGGATACACGACCACGGATTGTTGTTTCCTCCCCCTTGGTCAGTGCGCACACCCCTGGGGGCGCAGACCCGCCCACATTCACACTGCCACGCCTCCTCTTCTCTGTCTCTGCTTTTCCTTCGTCCTTTCTCTTTCCTTCCTTCTCTTATTTTAGTTCTTTAATTCTGCTTCTTCTTTAAAAAAAATCATTTCATTGGGGGCTCGTACAACTCTTATCACAAGCCATCCATCCATCCATCCATCGGGTCAAGCACATTTGTTGCCATCATCATTCTCAAAACATTCGCTTTCTACTTGAGCCCTTGGTATCTGCTCCTCATTGCCCCCCTCCCTCCCACACTTTCCCTCTCTCATGAACCCTTGATAATTTATAAATTAGTAATACTTTTTCATGTCTTACACTGTCCGACGTCTCCCTTCACCCACTTTTCTGTTGTCTGTCCCCCAGGGAGGGGGTTATAAGTAGATAATTGTGATCGGTTCCCCTCCCCGCCCCCACCTTCCCCTTCCCCTCCTGGTATCACTACTCTCATTATTGGTCCTGAGGGTTTTATCTGTCCTGGACTCCCTGGGTTGCCAGCTCTTATCTGTACCCATGTACATGCTCTGGTCTAGCCGCATTTGTAAGGTAGAATTGGGATCATGAGAGTGGGGAGCACACATATACACAAACCCTTTTCCTCTGGTCTGATGATTTCCTTACACGCTTCTCCTGACTCTCCCACTATCTCCTTCTGTTCATCTCCTTTTCCTCATGATGCATATTTCCACCACCCCTTTTAAAATACATTTTCTGTTAATTGTACAAATCTCTTCTTCGTTCAAGTGGTTTTTCTGTGACTGTTTTGTTATTGTTATTGGATGGGGGTGGAATGGCAGGAGCTTGTATTGCTCCTTTATATGAAATAAGTAAATCTATAGAGGAGCGGTTCTCAACCTCTGGGGGTTGAACAACCCTTTCACAGGGGTATCCTGATTCATAA
>NW_022103968.1:4778664-4779790 GCF_000313985.2 Echinops telfairi | reverse complement strand
CACATGTGACATGTTAAGAAATGTAATTAATGTCTTAGAAGAAGACTTACAAAATACCACGTTCAACACCTTGGAGTAGGCAAAAACCCCATCAACAGAAAATTTGCATTCCTCATAAGAGAAAACACGCACAAGGTGGGACACGCTGAGAACTGCTCATGAAGTGGCGCTGGGAGAGAGTGGGGGAGACTGTAGCCACGCAGTGGGAAAAGGTATTTGTAATACCCCTGTCCTAGGAAGAATGGAACTCCAGAATGAATAAAGAACTTGGAAAATTCCCCAATAAGAGACATGTGACCCAATTGAAACTGGACAAATGGCTTCACCGTCCTTTCAGAAAAGCAAATGCCCAGTGGCTAGTTAAATGCTCGTAGAGCCACCAGGCAAAACCACACATGTGGCTGTGGAGCCTGTGCTGCCCACAGTGTGTCTGAAGGGAGCTCTTTGTAAAGCCCTTTGGCACATCCTCTGAGCCCGCAACTCGATGTTCATAGACTCGCTGTTCACCCGAAGGCATGAATAAGAAGCTTCCTGGCAGCTCTGCCCACATCAACCAAACGCTGAAAATTATGCAAACGCCCAGCCTCCGTAGAACGGATAAGGAAACCATGTGTCTATGTACGGGAATCTGTGCACGAGAATTCTCGGCATCGACGAGAGTAAACGACAGGAGAGTAAAAGAATCACAACCACATCTGATAATACGGATGAACCCCAGGGACATGATGAAGGTTGCACGGAAGAGGCCAGACACTAGCAATACATTCTGCAGGACACCATGGACATAACGTACATCCCAATCCTGATCCCAGAGAGCGGGGCTCTGAGGTCGTAACCGGGGGAGGAGTTTCAGGTGCTGCTTCAAGAGCTGTGAAAATCCTCCGTTGTGAACATTCAAGGGATGGGCACCTTTCGTTGGTCCTGCCAATTGGTCCTGCCAATTGGATGGAGAGGATACACTTCAACGGAAAGTTAGAAACTGAAGTCTGCTTCCAGTTTCTGCTCTTGTGAGCGGGCAATCAGGGCCTGTTGCCAGGTCGCAGCGGCAGGCATCCTTGGCTATATGGAAGCTGGAGCTACCTGCCCAGGCAGCTCTCAGCCAGCAGCGTGCAGGTGTCTGCACGTG
>NW_022103968.1:4776108-4777474 GCF_000313985.2 Echinops telfairi | reverse complement strand
GAGAGAGAGATGATGGGTGTGCATGTGTGTGAGTGTGCACACGAGAGTGCTCCTGTACAGGGTCCTGCCCTCCCTTGGCCGCGCCCACACAGGGTCACCAGACTTGCCCTGCTGCTCACACGTGCTCCCCCAACAGGCAGGACGGATATTCACTGCCACGTCTGGGTGCCAGGTCTGGGTGCCACGTCTGGGTGCCTCCGTTCACCTTTGGGCAGCTGAACTATGAGTGCCTGACTGCAGAAGTTACTGAGAGGCTGTCTGAGGAAGAGCCCCACTCAGACTGGTTGGGTTTCGGGATGGGAACCCCAGGAACGTTGCCATGTGTGCCTCCTGCTGTTGGGGCAGGCGGCCCCCAGCAAGCCGGGTCCTCACGCGACACCTCACTGGGAGCGAGCGAGCCGCGCTGCTCATGCTGGGCTCTCCGTGCGCAGACACTCGAGGATATGGACGCCAGCCCCTCGGAGTAAGGGTCAGTGCAGAGGTGCAGAGCCTAAGGCATCGCCCTAGGGGGCCAGCCTGAGGAGCACGCAAGGCCAGGAGGCTGGAGCAGAGTGGGCCCCAGATCCGTGACCAGTTGCCTACAAGTTGATTCGGCCCATGGGGACCCCATGTGTGTCATGGTAGCAAGTCACCAGGGCTATCTTCTGAGGTATCTCCTGGGTGGGTTTGGGGGAGCACCCAAGAGCTTAGCATCACCCAGGTATTGGACTTCACGCAGGTGTACCTTGTGTCTCTGGAGACGGAGCTGGGCGTGTGCAGCTGCTCCTCCTCCACGTGGGTCACAGTCCTCTCTTCACTCTTTCTAGAAGGCCACCAAAGCCCCCACTGGTGCCAAAAGGAAACCCCAGCTCATGGAGGCAACGGGCATCCTTCCTCCGCGGCTCCTTAAAGAGTGGCTGAGTGCCTCTCCCACATAATGGCAAAGCCCCCCCACATTGTGCATTCCCCACACGCAGAGTGGAGAAGCTTAAAGCCCTGCCAAATGACATTTTCCAGCCTGCTTTGCAGCTAGGATGTAGGCATGTGACTTGGAGCCAGTCCAGTAATCAGGTGCCCTCTGGGAGGACTGTGCTACAGAAGGGCACTGCCTCACTGCCGGCCAGTGGCAGGGCAGCCCAGTGACCACAGGTCAGTGTGGCTCATGAGAGTGGCAGCCAGGTGGCACATTCTGGCTGTGGGCGGCAAGGAGGGAGGGCACCACCCGCCTGACCTGGTCAGAGACTGGGGCAGTCCAAAGTCAGCAGCGGCTTCTGACTTGTCCGCTTCTATAGGTGGACCCCGAGGAATGTCCCAGCCAAAAAAAGGGCCCCAAACATGCATCACCAGGCTTGTGGGCTCCACCGAAGAACCCCATTCTAAGAATGTA
>NW_022103968.1:4772727-4774484 GCF_000313985.2 Echinops telfairi | reverse complement strand
AGGGGTACACTAGTCAGGAGATGGGCATCTTCCAGTTTGCCTGCTCGCCATCGTCTTCACCGGAAGTGTCTCTTTCTGCTCTCAGGCATCCCACGATGGTGTGATCCAAAAGTACAAGCAGTAGCCTGTGGGGGACCAGCCTTCACAATCGAAAGGGTCCAAGGGGCTGTTATGTAATTGAGGGGTAAACTTAAAGAGACATCAGACAAGATATGGCACGCAAGTGCTCACCTGCAGGACCATCATGATTTCTGGAGCCAGATCCATGCAGAGCGAGTGAATAGATTTCCAGCCAAGGCTTATATACACTCTAGGGGTGTGCCAGTCTCCCTACTTACAGGTAACCATGAGCATCACAGGAAGGGGTTGTACGAGAGGCATATGTGTGACAGGAAGGCAGGCTCTAGAGTCCAGATGGCAGCCTAACCTTGGTCGTCCCTGAGTTGGCTTGACCTTGGGTGTCTTTGGGTTCTCCTTCGGGGGAACAATCCATTATCCTTATCAGAAGGGAGTGGGCTCTACTTAGGTGGGACTGTCTTAGATGGCTGACAACCTTCAGGCAGATAGCCTTTAAGCAGTTGACCTCCAAGTGTATAGTCAGTGGCCATGTGTTTGCAAACAGCACCTTAGGTTTGGCATATAGTATGGGGGGACATCCTGGGGAATACGCTTTCTGTTCCCCACAGTCGCCCAAGGCAGCTCCATAATCCCAAAGAGTGGCCCAAAGTCTTGAGATGGAGGCGCATAAACCCAAAGCCCACAGCCACCTCATAGAACACAGCAGAACTGCTTCTTGGGTTTCTGAGGCTAAGTCTTTACAGAGCAAACTTATCTTTCTCCCATGGGGAGGCTGGAGGGTTTGAACCACTGACCGAGGCCACAGAGCCACCAGGGCACCTTACAGGTATATAACCAAAAGCCAAGCTCACTGCCATTGAGTCAGTGCAGACTCATGGCACACGGTAGACTTTATAGCACAGGGTAGACCTGTTCTCGTAGGCTTACGAAACAGCAGCTATTAGCCCTATTAGCCGGGAGTAGAAAGCCTCATCTTTCTCCCACAGAACAGCTGGTTTCGAACTGCTGACCTTGTGGTTAGCAGCCCAAAGAGAATGTACTTTGCCATGAGGACTACTTCAGACATTGCATACTAGAGTTGACCTTGTGAGCACTCTATTTGTGGAAGGCTACTGTTGAGTCTTTGGTTCTGACGTGTGGCGTGAAGGAAGAAACACTGCCCAGGTGGCCGGTTGGTCCTGTACCATCCCCACAATTGTCATGTCTACAGGTGGGGCTGATTCAGCCTCCATTGGGTTCTTTCTGACCTTGGACCACCAATGTGAACAGCTGTGCCCTCAGGCAGAGTGAGCTTGAACCAATGCCCCCCCCCCCAAGGGGTAGCCTGACCCTCAGGGCCTTGTCTGGGGGCTCCCTTGATAGAAATGGATGTAGTCGGAGGGTTGGTGGGTTAGGGGGTTACCAGCTGGGCAGGTGACCCCTGATTTGGGTCCTTTTTTTTAGGATTACATAGTCAACAGTCGTAATCTAGCTGCCTTCTCCAAGGGCCCCCAAACCCATCCTGTAAGCTTTTCTAATCTACATAGTGAGTGTCCCCATCCCAATCACACCCCAATTCTGCAGTCTCATGGGCAGCTGTGATGAACTGATCAATCGTGATTCGGTGGCAGTTCCCGTTGTCCTCCACGTCCTAGTTAAGTGGCTGTGTGGCTGTGAGTCCGTGGACAGCATTATGACCT
>NW_022103968.1:4741887-4771820 GCF_000313985.2 Echinops telfairi | reverse complement strand
ATAACAAGGCTTGCCGGAAGAGCAGCGCTGGAGCACTCTGGGACCTGCGCAGGGCGTCTCCTCTCTTGCGTACCATTGGCTAGAAGTGTCCTTGTTACGCATACGTTCACGTAGTGTTTGCGGTGACACAATGGTCGTTGTGAAGTAGGATGCTTCTCTGAGCTCCGTGAGTCATTTGAGTGAGAGATGGAGCCCGAGAAGCGTGGAAGCAAAGGCAGTGGGTCAGGAGAGAGGGTTTCCTGTGGACTCCACGTTTGTGGTCTGCGGCTGACGTGGCCTCCTGCTGGACGATGCCCTCTAAGGGGTGAGCTCTGCTCCTGCCCCTCCAACGGGGCCACCGGGTAACAGAACTGATCATAAAAGGACTTGGATCCGTCAGCATATTTGGTGTCGGTGAAGTAGGATTTTGATACACTCTAGCTCTGGAGGGATAGGGGGTTAGTGTTGGGCTGCTAACCCTATTAAAGTCAGTGGTTCAAGCCTGCCAGCCACTCTGGGGAAGAAAGATGAGGCTGTCTGCTTCTCTAAGCAACCCTAAGGAGCAGTTCTACTCTGTCTTAGGGGGTTGCGCTGAGCCAACTTAACACCCAGAAGACCTGAAGCACTTGCTGATGAAGATCAAAGACGACAGCCTTCAGCACGGATGGCAATGTCACACAAAACAAAAATGCTCTCAACCGGACCAACAAGAGCATTGAGCTACACAGAGAAAAGATTGAAGATGTCACGGATTTCATACCATGTGGATCCATAATCAATGTCTATGGAAGCAGCAGTCAAGAAATCCAGCAGATGATTACACTGGGAAATCTGCTGCACAAGAGCCTGGGAAGTGTCCAGAAACCAAGATGACACTGGGACTGGCGTGCCCCTGACCCCGCCATGGCGTCCCAGCCACCACGAGGAGGTAAGGCGCACAGAGAAGAGTGCTGGAGAGGACACTGAGCGGACGATGGGTGGCCAGTAGGATGAACACATCTGTCTTGGAAGCAGTCGGGCCAGGACACTCCTGGGAAGTGAGGATGGGGAGGTCTGGTCTCGGGCACTCTGGACACGCCATCAGGAGAGACCAGGACCTGGAGAAGGGAGTTGTGCTTGGTAGTCAGTCAGTGAAAAAGAGCAAGAATGGGCTCCAAAACAGACTTCACTCTGCTGTGCAGAGTTGCTATGGGTCGGAACCAACCCTGTGCCTTCTAACCACAACGATCATCTCCCCCAGGAAGAGCCTCCCAGGCACCCTCCTGCCGGTCTACGTGGTCAGGGAGCAGGAAAGACTGCGGAGAGATCCACGCTGGAAAGCAGCTTCCCCGCAGAGAAGAAAGCAGCATCAACAGGAGGGCCCAGCCCAGGAAAGGCGACAACCCGAATGTCGTCCGCTCAGGGCTGGGCAGCTATCTGATTGAGGAGGACCAGGCCAGGTGGACGTCACAGAGAACGAGGCAGATGCCCAGAGACAGTGCAATACCGAGCGGAGCAAGTCCCTCAGGGTGCACTGCAGGCCTCAGGGTAGCCCCAAGGAAGAGTTCAAATTCCCTGGAAGCCAGATGCCTGGTCTTCCTGGAAGTTGGAGCCACCACCCTGGCCATTGCCTTAGGTGTCCTGGGGAAACTTGAGCCTTGAAGAAGCTGGTTCCTAGAAGCCACTTTTGAGTCAAGCAATGATCCGGACAAACTAGCAGGGCTGCTTGCCTTGGGCCTGGGGCTCTTGTGAGGAATTTAGCCCATTTTGGAAAACAGACTACCAGAGGTCAGACTGGGAAATATGAAAACCTAAAATGCACAGCCTTCAAGCCTATGCTGACTCATGGTGACCTTACAGGCTAAGGTTTAACTGCCCCTCTGGGTTTCTGAGATTGAAACTCTTTCCAGGAATAGAACGCCTCCTCTTCCTCCCCCAGAGGGACTGGTGGTTTTGAACAAAAGCAGCCGAACCTGAAAACACCATGCCACCAGAGCTCCTAAAAGACATACAAAAACTCAAAAGCAAAACAACAGCAACAAAAAATACCCTAACACTGAGAGGATGCCAACTAATTCAGGACGGGGCAGAACTGCCCCTGTGGCTTTCCAGGAGTAGAAAGCCTCATCTTTCTCCTTCAGAGTGGCTGCTGGTTTCAAACTCCTGACCACGTGGCTGGCAGCCTAACCCTTGACCACTATGCCACCAGGGTATAGATAGGTGGAGGGTAACCCTGAAGTAACTGTAATTATTCTTCAGAACCCTGCTGTACGAGAACTCTTCCTCGCCCCAGGCTGCCTATCAGGCTTGCCCCCTCCTTTTGCCCACGGCCAAGCCAACAAAATTTGGTGTGAGAATTTTTCAAGTTCTCGGAAGTTGTACAGTACTGCTTGCTGTGATTGAACTATGGAATGCTATGATACCTGCAAGAGCTCCCAATAAAATAATTAATTCAAATTCAAAAGAAAAAAGAATTTTGCAAGTTCCTCTCACCTCTGGGACATCTCTGACTCTCTAATTTAAAAAGTTGCCCAGTTTATAAATCCTCTATTCAATCATCTTCAATCAGTTTCTACTGTTGGCTCAGTAGGATTTTTGTTTTAACACTACAGTACCTTGGAAATATTGTCAGGAGGGACCAGTCCCCGGAGCTGCCATCATGCTTGGGAAAACAGAAAAGGAGTGGAGAAGAGGAAGAAGCCCCCCACAAGGCAGATGGGCCCAGTGGCTGCAAGAGTGGGCTCACACAGCCACGACTGTGAGGGGGTTTTGTTCGGTGGAACTTGTGGTTGCTGTGGGCCAGAACCGACCCAACGGCCCCAACAACCACACAGAATGCTCTCCTCTCTGCAGAAAGTACGGCAATCAGCTACAGGTAGAGATACTGCACTCTATGTCCAGTGTAAATGCCAGTCCAAACACCACGCCCCTCGCAGTGGAGCGGGTTCTGACTCACGACAACCCCCACGGGCTCGGAGCAGCTCCGTGCGCTGCAGGGTTCCCAGTGGCCGATATTTCAGAACAAGGTGGCCAGGCCTTTCTCTGAGGTGCCTTAGGGTGGACTCAAACCAGCAACCATTTGGTTAGTAGCTGGGGTCACAACCATTGGAGCAACTGGGGACTCCATGAGTAAGTACTAACAGTCCCGTCAACGCCCAGAGAAAAAGACTGGGAAATCCAGCGGGGGGATGGGGTGGGGGCGGGGGCAGGGTGGGGGGAGGGGGTGGGGGGGTGTAGGTGTGTGTGTGTGGGGGTTGTCTCCGGGGAGGTGGGGGTGGGGTCCAGGGGAGCACACACTTCTGAGCTGTTGGCCCTTTGACATTCACCAGCAAATCTGTGCTGGGCCTGGCTGGAGGTGCTAGGCTTGTGGGGGAGCTGGGAGCAGGGCAGTGCCTGTCCTGATTGCCTTTGGTGGGAGGAGAGACAAAATCAATTAACATATAGATACGTAAACAAATCTGTCTGGAAGAACTACAGCCAGAGTGCTTCTTAAGGGCAAGGATGTGAGACTTTGTCTGACGTGCTTCGGACACGTGGTCAGGAGAGAGCAGTCCCTGGAGAAGGACGTCATGCTTGCTACAGTGGAGGGGCTGCGAAAGGGGGGAAGGCCCTCAGCAAGATGGACGGACACAGCGGCTGCAACAAGGGGCTTCAGAATGAGAACAACGGTGAGGGCAGCACAGGACCGGGTCACTGAGTCGGAGCCCACTCCATGGCACTGGACAGAGAGTGTTGGGGCGGGGCTAGAGGAACCCTCCCTGAGCAGCTGAGTGACTCCGGGTCACCAGGCAGCGGACAGCGCTCCCGTCCAAGGCCTGGAGACAAGGGCAGCTCGGTGTGGCTCTCTGACACACAGGGGCCGCTGGACCACGGCAGGACACCTGCCCGGCTGGCAGCATCGCACAGTTGGCTTACGCGCACGGCCGCAGGTGCCGTGTGAATCTAGCTCGCAGGACGTTTTCCTGGTGTGCACTGTCCTTCGGCTTTACCACCTTCGGGTTCTTCCCCAGGGGCTGCTCTCTCCGGAGGGCAAGTTCAACGTAAGCGAGTAGACGTCCCAGCACCCTGGCCTCGGAGCAGCGTTCTGGCTGCACTTCTTCCGGCGGCCAGTGGTGGGTTCCACATTCTTCGCCAGCCCATGAATAGACGGAGAACAGAAAGCAACAGTGTCGTGAGGACGAGTGGATGTCCGCCCGACTCAGAGCCACCCCACAGGATGGGGAGCACGGTCCTGCAGGGTTTCTGAGCCCGTCCACCTTTACAGAGGTAGACTGCTGCATCCTCCTCCCCCCGGGCAGCTGGCGGGCTTGAACTGCCAACCTTTCTGTTGAGAGGTGAGCACTTTCTCTTCAGGAAAGTGGGTAGCAAGCAAGATGCAGAAATGAGTGTTCGCTCTGTCTTGGCCCCATGGTGGCAAATCCCTGGCCCCCCTTGCCACGGGGTAGGCATATCAGCAGGTGATCCAGGCTTTAGGTGGTCCCTGCTGGGGCAACCCCTCCGTGGACCGGATCCCTGTATCTTGTGGGGAGTTGTTGCCACTACCTCTCACCTCTCACCCCCAGGTGGGCTTCTGGCTGCTGCTCAGGCCCCTCATGGTCTCCACTGCTTCTGGTGCCCCACCTGCTGCCACGCCCCTGTGCGCTGGTGCAGGCTCCAGGGCTTCCGCTATCCTGAAGAGTTATCCAATCTCCAATCCCCCGTGAGGAGCGAGGACTTGGGGGCAGGGAGGCCAGGTGCCTGAACAGCCTATCCTGTGTCCCCAGGGGACGGGCCAGCCCTCCCTCAGAGAGAGCAGGGTGTTCTTACACTGCATGCTCTGTCCCTGCTCTTCAAAGGCTGCTGGGCAAAAATTAACCTTCGCAGAAGGATGCCATGATCAGGGGCGGCAACAGTTCCCCAACAGCCTGCTTCCTAGCTGAGGCCAGGGAGGGGTCCCAGCTTCCCAGGGCAGCAGGGCCAGCCTCCAGGTGCTACACCTGCACCCACGGGGCGTAGGGAGGGCAAGACGCAGGGGCTCTGGGATCCCTAGTGGGTCTTTGGATGTCAGGCTGCATTTCAGAAAGGGATGAGACAAACTCCTGATTGGTACCCGTGAAGCTGACCTCTGCCCCTGCCTATTGATGGCTTGAGCTCGGGCACCGGGCTTCAGGAGCGGGCGCAGCTTTGGGGTGACTGCCACCCTCCTGACAAGCCCATCTTTTATCTCCCCTGCAAGTGGCAGCATCCAAAAAGCAGGCTCTACATGATCCAGCTTCACAGCGCTTGCTGGCAGCGTTTAAGATGCTGAAGAGGCAAACTGCAAATAAGGGGCTGGAGGGGGTGTGAGGGCAGGCTCCGTAGTGCAGGAGGCCCGCCGCCATTCCCGCCGGCCCTGACTCACCTGGGCACCAACAGTGCCCGCCTGCAATGAGGGGTGCAGAGTGCCTCCACAGCGAGATGCCGGCGCCGTGTTCTAATGAAGCCCTCTGCGGAAGACCAGCAGAGGCTCGGGGGACCTGCTGCCTGGCTGAGCCTCCAGCCTCAGGAGCCCGCGACTGTCTACAGTCCTGGGATCAGAGTATTTAGAGAAACAATGACCACACCGTCTCCACGCGGAAAAAATGTGAACCTGGACTACTGCCGCCTGCCATATGGAAGTTAACGAGAAATAGAGCGAAGCCCTAAATGCAGATGCTAAAGCCACAAAACTTACCAAATAAAACATTGGGGATGACCTCCGTGTCCTCCGACAAGCACAGATTTCTTAGGATACCCCCAGAACACCACCCATGAAGGAAAATAATTCATAACTGAGCTTCATCAAGATACCAGTCTTCTGCTCGTTGAAGGACGTCCAGAAAGCCAGCCACAGGCTGGAAGGACACATGTGTGCAGCAGAGAGCTGGCCGAAGACTGGAGCCCACAGGACATCCAGGACTCGGCCGCGAGATAAGGAAACAGCCCAGTTTCAAGAAACGAGCCAGTTTCCGACAGACACTTCATAAGAGAAGATTCACAAAGAACCAAAGAACACGAGACACCAAACTGTCATCTGTTGTCCACGGGGAAATGCCATGGAAACCACAACAGAAGGCCACAGCTAACCAACCCCACTGCCACTGAGCCCCTTCTGACTCAGCCACCCGACGGGCCGGGACGGAGCCGCTCCTGTGAGTTTCCCAGACCGCAACGCCTCATGGGAATGGAAAGCCCCGTCACTCTCCAAAGGAGTGGCTGCTGGTTTCGAACTGCTGACTTCAAGAAGTGCATTCCAATGCGTTATGCCCTCTGCTACCAGGGCTCATAGTTAGCCTATTAAATGGCTAAAATTGAAAATAGATGGTCTCAAGTGACGATGAGGCTGTGGAGCGATCTGAACCCTCAGACAGTGCTGGTGAGCGTGGAAGTGGTATAGTTCCCGAAAAAAGGTTTGGCAGCTTCTTATCAAAGGAAATATATACTGACTATATAACCCAGAATCCCATTGTTAGGATTTACCCTCCCAACGAATACATACGTCCACTCAAAGGCTTGTATGAGCATACTCAAGATTGTAATCGTTGGATGTGCATATGAACAGATACTACCCAGCAGTCAGAAGGAATGATTGGCTAGCTGAACATGGGAAACAGCATGTGGAAGCGTCTGGGGTCCAGAGAACCTTGGGTGAGTTTGGGGAGATGCATGGTTGGGGCAGAGGGCCGTGGGGCTGGGGCTGGATTCCGGGCAGCCTGGGGAAACTGCTAACTGGCCGTTTCAGGAGAGCCGTGGATGTTGGGCTGACTCCAGCTCTTGTAGGTCCAAGCAGAGCTGGGCTCCACAGCTTCCACCGAGTGATCGTCTGCAATCCAATCCCAGACCTTTCTTCTGAGGCACCTCTGGTGGACGGAAACTAACCTTGCCCTCGGCAGGTGAGCCGTTCACAGTCCGCATCACTGGGGAACTCCCAAGGAGCCCTGTGGCACAGTGGTTATGCGTTGGGCTGTGAACCAGAAAGTCAGCAGTTCAAAACCAACAGCCACTCCCAGGGAGAAAGGCTGGGCTTCCGACCCCCTTAAAGAGTTAGTTACGGTGTCAGAAACCCACAGGGCCAGTTCGATCCTGTCCTACAATAGGATGCTAGCAGTCAGAATCGGCTTGATGGCACCGAAGTTGGGTCTGGTTTCTGGAGGGTCTCCAGGTGCGGATCAGCCTGGATTTATTCCGAGTGCAGGGAAACATGATTCACAGGTTTTGTGCAGGGGTTCACTGGATTAGATTTGCATTTTCAAAAGATCCAGGTTGCTGAGTACAGAGTGAGCTGGACAGGCATGAGGGTGGGGCCTGAGACTGGCTCAGGGACACCTGCAGCAAGCCGGACAAGAGGGAACAACGCAGGCGGGCTGCAGCTGTGGCAATGACTCAGAGACGTGTGGGCATCAGAGAGCTTTGGGAGACTAACAGAACGTGGCGATGGGGGGAACGGGGATAACTGTTCTACACAATCCCATTCCACCTTATCTTCCTCCCGTCTGTCCTTCATTCTGCATCTGCCGTTGGGCACATGCGCGATTTCTCCCAAACCTGACTGGTGCCCACCTGTGTCACCGCGTCACTGTTACTGATGGGAAAACTAGAGCAGGTGCTCCCCAGAAAGTGAAGCCCAGAATCAGGGTGCCCCGGAGACTCCACTCCTGAGTGTGCATCTTCTGGGCTTGAAACCGGGCCTGACACGTGTGTGCATGCCAGCGTTTGTCGCAGGGTTTGTCACGGGGGCCACAGGGGCCCATCGGCAGATGTCTGGGTCAGCACCGGGAAGCACATGGACACAGGGAGTGTTCTCCCGCCACAGAGAGGGAGGCTGTGCTGAGACACAGGTGAGCCGTGAAGAAACGCTGAGTGGAACAGGTCAGACACAAGAGGACACAGGCGATCTCTTCCCACCGATGAGAAGCATCAAAAAGAGGCAAATGACCAGGGACCAAAAGCAGATTGGTGGCTGGCTGCTGGGGCCTGGGGCGAGAGGCCAGCAGTGATCACTGCTCAGTGGGGACAGGATTTCTGTTGGATGAAACACTGCACAGCGGTGATGTGTGCCCCACACTGTGAATATCATGAATGCCACTGAAGGGTACCGTGAAAATGGTCACAAGGGCAAATTCTATGTCGTGTCTGTCTTACCACCCGCCACCCACCCACCAGTGTGTCCTTCTGCAGGGGCTTGCTTCTTGCTGTGATGCCGGAAGCTGCACCACCAACATTGCCATGGCCAGCAGGGGCCACCCATGGTGGACAAGTGTCAGCCAAACCCCGAGGCTGAGACACACTGGGGAGAAAAGACCAGGTAAATCTACGTCCAAAGTTTAGCCAATGGGAAACTGAAGGATCCCAGCAGATACCTATCGGCGTACCTGCTTCGGGCACACACACCATCTGTGGACCAATCCTGAAGGAGGTGACATTTTGTGAAGAGGAGACTGAGTATGGCGCGAGGGAGGCCCTGGGAGATGGGCCTGGCACAGGGACTCCTATGGGCTGGGACCATAAGGATGGCAGGGGACCCGGCAACCTTCAGTAGGATCTGCCTGAGGTCATGGTGTGCCCAAGGGCCTGGAGGGCGCATTCCTAGCACAATCAGTAAAAGTCATCTTAAAGGCAATTTAAGCATGGGGGAGGGAGGAAGCTCTAAAAGTGATGCGGGGGTGATTGTGCAATTCTGCGTGATATGACTGAACCATTGAATTATGTGATATATGTAAATTACTTGCCAATACACCTGTTGAAAATAAATAAATACATCCATTGCCACCATCATTTTCAAAACATTTTCTTTCTATTTGAGCCCTTGGTATCGTGATAAGAGCTGTAAGAGCCCCCAAGAAAATGATTTTTTTTTTTAAGGAGAGAAAGAAAATACATTTTAAAAAAGAGAGAGAGACAGAGGAAGATGAGGTGCCTGCTGGCACAAGGGACCACCCTCCCAGGGAGCATGGAATCAATGCAAAACCCTCTCCATCCACACTTCCGTACTTTCCCCTCAGGGCCATGGGCTCCCTGGCCAGGTGCTCATGATCACCCAGTGCCTGCGCGCACCCTGAGCTGCTGCCCCGCTCAGCAGCTGGAAAAGCAGTCAGGGCTGGGTCTTTACAAACAGCCCTGAGATCCCCAAGGACTCGCTGACAGTCACCGGCCATTGTCATCGGCTGATGTCAGAGCCGGCCCGGACATTGCACGGCAGGGTCTAGGATGGGGTACCGCACCTGAGTGAGTCAAGGGGGAGCAGAAGCATTTCTCGAAGCGGCGGATGAAGAAGCAACAGCCCAGAAGTCTCTTCTTGACCACCTAGAATCTGGCCACCGGGAACGGATCTCTTCTCACGCTGCCCATCCAGGGGGAGTGGGTGTTTGGGATGCGAGCCTCACTCTCCCCAGCTGTGCCACCCAGCAGGTTATGATCTTACACACACACACACACCCCGGTGTCCCCCCAGTTCTGTCACGTTTCTGTGGCTCAGGGGCCTTGGTTTGGATGGCTTCGCTGGGCCCAAACTGCGGCCACAGAAATCATTGACGCAAAAACACGCCTGTTTGCAACTTCGGGTGCAGCAGGGGAGAAACCGAGGGACAAGACAGAAACTGGACTGTGCCAGGCCTACTGTGCGCCAGTCTTCCCCTCCTGCTTCTCTCCCCTCCCTCCTTCCTCTGTCCTTTAATGAAAAGGTTCTTCAGAAATGTGCTGATGTGTGACTGTTTATAGTGGCCCTGCTTGGCCTGGTTGCCAGTGTTCTGGTGCTGCTCAGTGGAAAGCAGTGGCTTCCCCAGTGCGGAGTGGCGTCTGCCTGGTCCCCCATCCCGCTGCCTTACTCTCCCTGGCAGGAAGCAGCTTCTCCAGGCGATGGGAGGGGGCGGGCTGCAGAGATATGACTGCAATGCTGCTCTGGACACGCCTGGCCAGGCCTGGGAGCCCAGCAGTAGCCGAAAGGCCAGGAGGCTGAGCTGGGTGGCATCCAGGGGCTCTCTGTGGAGATGTGGGGGTGGCCACCACCCTCTGGCTGGCCAGGACGCTGTGGAGGGCTTAAAATGTCTCCCTGATAGTTGCTTCCACAATTAGAGGTGGATTAGGGAAACGGGTAATAGGGGATTTCGATGTTAATCCCTTTCCAAATGTTCATATTAATTAGAGCGCTTCCTTCCTTCATCATGCAACAAATATTGACCCTTCTCTCGAAGGGAGGGAAGAGAAAAGACTGCTTGCAAGGGCTTTGCTTGGCATGGTGGCCCATCTGGAGAGCCCAGGTGTTGCTTCCATTCTCAGTGTGCCAATGTGGTGATGCTGGTGGCTGGGGGGATGGGTACGTGGGGGAGGTTATCATTCACTCCCTACTTGTTTCTCAGGCAGACAGTTTTTAAGACCTGGATTGAGGACAAGGATTTTCTTAGTGACCACTGGACTCAAGGTCGCACCAGGCTTTCTATGTGTGTGTGTGGGGGTGGGGGAATGGTGTGTGTGTGTGTGTGTGTGTGTGTGTGTGTGTGCAATGGCAAGCTTCCCTGTGGCCGAGAGGAGCCCCAGGAGGCCAGCTCTCCATGGTGGACACTCTGCGCAGCCTCTTGGGGATGGCGCTGGGAGACTTCGAGGGAAGACATCTCAAGGAGTGCGCTGCCGTCTGTGTGCCAGCCCCACACAGCTCTTCCCCAGCTGGTGTGCAGAGCTCTAAGTACACCAGGTGACTCACTCGTGGGGCAAAGGACAGAGGCAGTGAGATGGTCCCCACATGTACGAGGTAGCCAGAGCAACACCGAGGTGTGGGAGCCAGCTTCTGTGTGGCTCGGGCCAGGCCTCTGGAAGGTGAAGACACCCCACCTCATCTGGGGAACACCCTCCTTGCTAACATCCCGAGCTGAAATCCAAACCAAGATGTGCCATTCCTGCTGATGCCAGACAATGGGCGAGGGCACGGGGTGTGTGCATGTGCGTGTGCGCGTGTGTGTACATGCGCTTAAACACAGCTTATCCTTGCTCCATGGAGACAGGTTGATCCTGATCCATCGCCCCAGCATGTCCCAGCACCCCTGGAATCAGACCACCGGTGGTCCTCTGGCTCGAAGCTGCCAAAAAGGCACTTACCTACCAATGAGCTCGTGGGTCATTTAAACTTTTTCATAAGAAACAGGCAATCCTTCTAGCTATACCACTGGTGCCCAAGCTGGCCACAGTGCCTTGCGAGAAGACTCTTGTCCCAAGGATTCTCTTTCCTATACCCTAATGAGGTGCCCTGGTGGCCCAGCAGGTAAAGTGCTCGGCTGTTCACTGAAAGGCTTGTGGTTCAAACCCACAAAAGGAGGCTGGCTGTCTGTTCTCATGAGGACATACATCCCAGAAACCCTGTGGGGAAATTCTGCTCCGTCCCACAGGGTCGCACAAGTCCAAACGGACTTGATGGCAGGTTTCTGAGTTGTGTGTACGTGTGTGCACACGCACATACATAACATACATGAATTGTAGCTTTAAAAAGGCAAGGAAAAACACTAACATGTATGTATATAGTAGAACCTGCTCCTTCGGGAAGCACCTCCGCTCTGCTCTCTGGGTTATAAAACACAGAAATGGAAGGCAGCCATGGTCACTTGCCCTCTCTGACCATCATTCAGTGTACCCGCGGCAGGGCCTTTGTCCTCTCTGTAGCCATTGGGCCGACCCTGGCTTCCATTGCCCTCCGCCAGACAAGCTGAGGTGGTGAGTGACTTGATTTTACGAGGGAACCCTTCTACGGGCCTCCTTGGCAGGCCCCACCCAGCCTGGTTCAATAAGAGCTGACGGTTTAATCAGGCAAGATAAGGTGCATTTTCTTAACAGGGCACCAGAGGTAGGGATATTTTTCCATGAATGGATCTCGGGATGTGCCGCCTGGTCCCTACATAGAACACAGACATTTCTCTCCAGCGAGTGCCTCCTTTTGATCTGGTGCCACGCCAGGGAGGCTCGGGAACGAGGCAAAATTGGCTGCTAGCGAGGTGTCTGATGATAATGTGGGTCACACACAGGAAAGAACCCAATTTTACTTGCATGCTTGTGTCGTTAGTCATGCTAAGTGTGTAAGGGCCATTTTTAACTGTCCAGCTAAGACAGGGGACCCAAAATAGGGGAGAAAGAAACCTTTGTGAAAAAAGTCTCCATACTTATAGTCAGTAGAGCCAGATTTCAGACCAAGAAGTCTTGGAGGTGGATGGTTGTAAACACCTCCAAAGGAGCCCCACTTCCCCAGGCCAGACCAGAAGCAGGGTGACTGGGTGGTGGTGGTGGGGGCTCCTCTCTGGAAGGCACTGGGCATGCCCAAGTGTACTGGGCTCCTACTGGTGTCTTGACAGCACCTGCCCATGGGGGTGCACACCATCACGGAGCCTCCCAGGTGTGAAATCGCTGACTCAGGGGTCAGACCCCGACCCTAAGAATGATTAGAGTTGGGGTGAGGGGCCCAACAGTGCAAGAACTGAGGCGCACTGGGAAGCCCAGGAGAGATGGCTCCCCATGAAGCGAAGCTACCCGAGGAGGCAAAGGAAAAGCTTATCATCGTTTTTTACGGAAACTGCAGCATTAAAAAAAACAACAGGAGAAACACCAGCACATGCTCCTGAAATCCAGCAATTCCACCCAAAATAAGTACCTTGAAGGCGGGGGTGGCCACTGCCGGTGGTCACGTCCGCAGCCCTGGCATTCCACGGAGGTCTGGCTCCAGCCCCAGCGCAGGGCCTTCCTGGCAACAGGATGGCCGTGCTGTGCCTTCAGTCCGAGGGGCTCGGCCTGCAGCGCGGGCAGCACACTGGTGGCAGGAGAGTGTTCATCCACGACTATCCCGGTGCCGTGATTAAAAGGTGTTACGTCCTTTGAGACATGATGTGATTAAAAAGATGAGTAATGTCACCCGTGTAAGTTATAATCAGTGCAATAAATTATTTTGGTTTACAAACCCTGAGTGAGAGAGCAATCAGGGCCCATCACTGTGACACTGATGGTCAGATCCAGTTCTAATTAGTGGCTGTCAGGCCTCTCTCATGGCCTGTGAATATTGGGCCTCTCTGCCTCTTTGACGGGGCCCTGGGGACACTGCTGGGTAAGAATTAGATTACTAACTGCAAGGTGGGAGGTTCAAACCGACCATGCAGCCGCTCCTCTGGGAAAAGTGGAGGCTGTCACGGAGAGCCACAGCCTCAGAAGGTCTACACAGGAGTTTGCTCAATGGCAGTGGGTTAATAGATTCCACCTCTCTGGCTAAGGATGGAAATGCTACAGGACATCCATGCCATTTCTGAAGGTCGTTCTGGAGCGGCTGTCCAACATCGACTTTCTTAGTAAGTGGAACCAGGGGGCTTCTTGTCCGAGAAGCAAAGATCCCGCCTAGCAGCTGCTGAGGTCCCACTTGGTGGGAACTTTGGGGAGCGCTAAGGAGTGACCGTTGTGATGTAAATGAACAGCATCAATGCCTTTGATCTGGAAATGAGAGACATTGGTAGGCGCACAACTCAATGCCTTGGCTCCTGAGAGAATCAGGTTCCTTCGGTTCCAATGATTCTAGTTGCTGAGCGCTTATGTTGGGCTAGTTGAACATGTCCACGCTGCATCTTCTGAACGGGGAGAGCACTATAGCTCCTGGACTTCATGATCCAAATTTCACCTCCAGCTCTGTGGTGAAGGGCATGGCTAAGGTATAGTCCTCAGAAGCAACAGAGGGTCCATAAGGGTCCCAGCGTAATCGAGACAATGTTCGGGAGGGCGCATGGAGGAATCTTTTGAGCAGTGCATGCTCATGAGGCTCTCAGAGGCCCGTGTGGCTGGTGGCTGTAGAGCCACCACTGCTCTTTGCCCTCCTCACCAAGTCACCATCGGTGAGATCTCAGTGACGGTGCAAAAGCAACGGTGTTGGAAACCAGCTGGCTCCTTGTGGCAGTGACATCATCTCCTGTCAACTTGAGAGAAGGGGTGAAACGAAGCCTGTCAATCAGGCAACAGCCAATCATGCCTCTGTGTGGGCATAGCTCTGTCCTGAGGATTCTGGGAACTCCCGCCTTCCTCCCTGGAGGCAGCACACACGCTCTCTTTGTTTTGTCTTTCCTGCTGACAAGCTACGCTGATGGCAGCCAGAGCCCTGGAGCTGGAGGAGCCACATGGAGACCCCTGCCAGTGCTAAGACACTTCCACCACCACTGGATCCACAGGACTTTCCAGCCACTGGCCTGTGATCTTCCTGCATTCGACATCATTGCATGTGTTGTGTGAGTCTGAAGAGGAATTCATAGACTGGTATCGCACATATGGGCTAATATAGGATTTTTGGACTTGATCTGAACTGGGCTGGGGTGTTTTCTTAATATACAATTACTCTTTGATATAAAGTTCTCTCTTACACGCATGAGTGTCAATGAAATTGTTTCTCTGGTCTACCTGGACTAACACACTCCTTCACATGAACCAAAGACCCAAACAAACCGTCCTAATAGGGGTAGCATCCCTCACCTTCACTGCATTCCTACCACTCACAGTGGTGAGAAAGGAAGGAAGGAAAGAAGGAGGAAAGTGGAAAAGAGGCGGCTTTAGTTAAGGATAGAGGAGGTCCCGGGTATAATGATTATGCATTGGGCTACTAACCACAAGGTCAGGAGTTCAAAACCAACAGCCGCTCTGTGGGAGGATGAGGGAAGATGAGGCTTTCTATTCCCATGGAGTTACTGTCTCGGAAACCCCCAGGGTGGCGCTACCCTGCCCTAAGAGTCACCACGTGTCAGAACGGACTAGATGGCAGTAGGTTTAGTTTGGGTTAGTTGAGGACATTCTTGATGAAGCAGGACAAGTTATAAATATCATTATATCTCCACCCCTGCAAGTTCATCTGAGGGAGCACAAGAGACCTGGAAGCCAACGTGGGACGTTGCCATGCTGTGGTAACTCAGTCATCTTGCTTGGACAGTTGCTGTAGTTACCAATGGAACTTGTCCCCCACACCCCATGAAATACAATTTAACTTGAAGGAACTGGTGACCCACAGATTACAGGTTTTTCAGACTTGAGCATGTGGCAGGCAATTTCCCAGAATGAGCAGAGCCAGTCTGTCACTTTAAGGACAGCTTTTGGCTGTCATAAATGTCAAGGGTAAAACCTGAGACTTCAAGTGTTGAGCTGGGTCCCCAGGCAAGATAGAGAGAGAGAGACACTGGGGTACCTGCTCTGGGAGACCCTCTCTCTCCTCCCTCATCCCCCAGAGTCCTTTACCAGCCTCCCCCTCAGCCAGTTCCCAGCTGGCACTGCAGCCACCTGCTGTCACCACCCCCTGCCTGCCCCAGCCCAAACCTTATAAAGGACCCTCAAATGGCCAGAGTGAGTGTACCCTGCTTTCAACAAGGCCCCCCACTGCTGGGGCAATTCACTCAAAGGCTTGGGGAGGGTGGGCCTGCCTCTGTCTTGGCCACAGCTCATCTCCAGGGTCCAGAGGGGCTCAGACGTGAAGTAGGGGTATGCTTGGTAGTTGCTAGATGACTGGATGACATGCAGTTTTCTGTTTAAACTCTGTCAACATGTTCAATCAAACGCTTCCAAACACTCTGGGATGGGAATGAATTGCCTCTCCTAGTCATTATTTTAATTAATTTATTTATTTTAAAGCATTTTATTAGGGGCTCATACAACTCTTATCACAATCCATACACACATCAATTGTGTAAAGCGCATTTGTACATTCATTGCCCTCATCATTCTCAAAACATTTTCTCTCCACTTAAACCCCCAACATTAGGTCCTCATTTTTCCCCTCCCTCCCTGCTCCCCCTCCCTCATGAGCCCTTGATATTTTATAAATTGGTATTTTGTCGTATCTTGCCCTGTCCTAAGTCTCCCTTCACCCACTTTTTGGTTGTCTGTCCCCCAGGGAGGAGGTCACACACAGTTCCTTGTAATCGGTTCCCTCTTTCCTACCCACTCTCCCTTTACCCTCCCTGTTTCGCCACTCACACCACTGGTCCTGAAGGGATCATCCACCCTGGATTCCTTGTATTTTCAGTTCCTATCTGTCCCAGTGTACATCCTCTGGTCTAGCCAGACTTGCAAGGTCGGATTCGAGTCATGGTAGTGGGAGCGGGGAGGAAACATTTAGGAACTAGAGGAAAGTTGTATTTTTCATCATTGTTACATCGCACCCTGACTGGCTCATCTCCTCCCCGAGACTCCTCTGCAAGGAGATCTCCAGTGGCCTACTAATGGGATTTGGATCTCCACTCCGCACACCCCCCATCATTCACTATGGTAAGATTTTTTTGTTCTGCCTTATACCTGATCCCTTCGACACCTTGTGGTTGCATAGGCTGGTGTGCTTCTTCCATGTGGGCTTTGTTGCTTCTGTGCTGGTTCTGAGCTTGATGGCCATCCAGCCTAGTCATTATTTTAATCTGTAACTCTAATCAAACCTCCACTTGCCCACAGGTCACAGGTGAAAAACAGACGCACCAGAAGTCTGCAGAGAGCAGAGTTGTTTGGAGGACAGGTCTGGGGGTCTGGCCTGGGCTCCACACCAGCCCGCCCCTCCCCACCCCCCACACCTCCTGACAAGCTCCTGGAACCAGAGCCGGTGGAGGTGAGTGGAGAGATGTCGCCCTTGCATGGCTCAAGGTCCTGCTGCGTTTAAGTTTTCTATCATCCTAAACTCTCCAAATAAGCCCTAGTGGCATAGTGGTTGGGATGCTAACTGCAATATTAGCAGTTTCCACCTCATTAGCTGCTCCGTGGGAGAAAGACGAGGCTCTGAGACCCACAAGAGCAGTTCTGCTCTGTCCTGCCAGGCCGCTGAGTCAGCAGTGGCTTGATGGCAGGAGCGGTTAGTCTAGTTAGACCCATCAAGACGGCTGTGATGTGACCGGCAATGAGGCCGAAGCTAACCTGCTACCACTGTCCACTCCACCCTGATGGTGTTATACTTTTATTTATGGCATTTTTAAAATAGAGTGACTTCACGGATATATAAGACACTGCTTTAAGCTGTACAAGTCAATGGTTTTAGACTACACACAGAGATGCACAACTAGCATTCAACCCAACTCCGGGTCACTGTCTCCACTCCCCGCCCCTGCCCCAGCCCTCCCAGCCCCTGGAAGCCACATGCCAGTTTCTATCTCTACACACCTGCCTGTTTTGAGTATTTCATATCAGTGGGATCCTACAGTGCTTGGCTTGTGGGCGCTCAGCATCATGTTTTCAAGATCCGTTCATGCTCTAGTATCAGTGCTTCCTTCATTTTATAGCCAGATAAGAGTCCATTGTGTGGACACAGACTCTAGGGCATAGATATCGCAGACTTCATCCGCTGGTGGACACTGGGTAATTTCTGCTTTGGGGCTATTACCACCAATACTGCTGTGAACATTCGTGTGCTGGTTGGCATGTGGATGTATGTCTTCATCTGTACTCTGGAGTGGAATTGCCGGGTCATACAGTAAGTCTTAAGAACCTTGGTGGCACGGTGCTTCAAGTCCTTGGCTGCTAACTGAAAGGTCAGCAGTCTGAACCCGCCAGCCACTTCACCAGAGAAAGGTGTGGCACTTCGCTTCCATAAAGAGGCACGGCTTTGGAAAGTCTATGGGGAAGACTGAGGGAGAATGGATTCATTTAAATTGCGGTGCGGGAGAAGAAATGTTGAAAGTACCACGAACTGCTAAAAGGATAAACCGTTTTCTTGGAAGAAGTAAGGCCAGAGTGCTGCTTAGAAGCTAGGATGGCAAGACTTCACCTTCCATATTTTGGCCATGTTGTCAGGAGAGCCCGGTCCCTGGAGAAGGACATCATGGAGCAGAGAAAGCAGGAAGGCCTCAAGGAGATGGATGGACACGGCCGCGCGACAATGAACTTGGGTGTGAGAACGGTCAGAGGATGGCGCGGGCCGTGCAGTGTTTCCTTCTGTTGGGCAGAAAGGGTTGCTACCGGCAGGAGCCTGCTCGCTGGCACCTGACAACAGCAGGCTAACAAGAGCGGCCAGACTGTGGTGTAAAGCGGCTGCGCAGTCTATGCTGCACGAGCACTGTTTGAAAGTCCCGTTCCTCCACAGCCTTGTCTGCACTTGCTACCATCTATCATTTTTGTAATTGTTAGCACAACTCTATGCTCATTCTTAAGCACCCCCAGAAAAAGCGATTTGGGGGAGGAAGGCGGTGTCAGCCAAGTGCCTGAAATCCCCACTTAGTGAGCAATGACTCGGGCCCCACCAGCCTGCTTGTCTTTCACATCATCTCGGGTGTGCAGTCTGAAGCCCAAAGGCAAGGGGAAAAAATGGAGAGTCCACAAGAATCCGAAGCCGTCTGAATTCTACATGCTCTGAAGTGACCCTGACCAATATGGCGCCCACGAACCGTGTGTGCAGATCAAACCTTTAGTTGACTTAGGATGAAATCAGACAGTCCACTCCTCAGGCACACACACTGGTCCCG
Organism: Echinops telfairi; assembly: GCF_000313985.2. NCBI lineage: Eukaryota > Metazoa > Chordata > Mammalia > Afrosoricida > Tenrecidae > Echinops > Echinops telfairi. The sequence continues at coordinate 4,753,443 of NW_022103968.1, read as the reverse complement.
CCCCAAGTGTCCAGGAGCCACAAGGGTTGGTGGCTGTCACCTTGGACAACACAGACATAGCACGGTCCATTACTGTGGACAGTACAATTGGGCGGCGCTGGGGAGAAAAGGGAAAGATCAGATATCTTCAGGGGAAAGGAGCCCAAACCCACAGGCTGTGAGAGACACTCATTAGGGTAATGTTCTCTCCAGGCTGGTCCACTTCCTGGTCCCAGATCCCTGGTCTTACACAGGACAATGAGCCGACCACCATCCAGAGGCCCCAGCAAGCACCTTGGGGTGGCAGAGGAGGAGGCAGATATGATGGACGTTGGACCTCGGGCCTCTGAGGTGGGCGAGGATGAGTTCCAATCCGCTGAACTTGGTGCAAGCTCCTTTTTTCTTTCCTTCTCAGAAATCAACCACTGAAACGTCCACGTCTGAGACGAGAACCAGTAAACAGCTGAAACGATCTTTGCGAAATTCTTCTGAGGATTGCACACACTCACCAATTTCTAAAGAAAGGATTTGCTAGATGCTTGCCATTAAGAACGAGCTGTCAGTAGCCCCTTTCTGCCCCTAGCATCCCAGAAACGCTAACAGGTAATTTATATGGGAAGTGCAGTGGCTGTTGCAGATGCAATGGTGTGTTACCCACAAAAGCAGAGGCAGGCTTGAATTCGGGGCGGGGGGGCAGCCTAGAATCTGGGGAGAGCAACCACATGTGAAATTCCATACGTCTTTGATTATTGGGATTAATATTCAAAGAGCATATCCATTTATCTCTTGAAAGAGAAGTAAACATCCCTTACTATTTGTATGTCAGACTCAGTGGGCATTCGTTGTAGGGCTCACATGAAAATACTGTACTTTGCCAAGAGCGAAATGATTTCCATGGCCCAAAGCTACAGATAGATACTTCAATCCACCCAGACAAATGGTTGAAATTACCAATTCAAATAAAAAAAACCGAATCAAGCCGCTTAGAACCCAAATTCTCTGCTGTGCTTTTTTCCCCCTTCCTTTCAAGCACTAGATAATCTGGCTCTTGCCAGCACATTTTCAATCAGGACAAATCCAATTTTCAAGCTGGGACCCCCCACTCGCAGATTGAACAGCAGCTGGGGCTGGTCCTGGATGTGCCTAGCCCAGGCACCCTCTGAAGACACAGAAATGGGTAGTGTTCGCCTTAACATATGAGGAGATGGCATCCAGTAAGCTTTGGACCACTAACTGGAAGGTTCAAACCCACAAGCAGACCCACAGGAGGAAGATGCTTTCACAAGAGATCCACAGCCTTGGGAACCCCGCCGGAGAAGATCTTCCTCTACTCTATAGGGTCTCAGTGAGGCGAATCCACGCAACAGCACAGGATCTAGTTTCAGTTGGTTATGTCGCCATCACAGAATCTCCTTTGCTGTGTGTCCCCAAAGTAGAAGTCTAGCCGCAGAAAAAATTCTGTGTCGTTGTGGAGCTGGTTCAAGAGGGGTGCAAGCTGAAGGCTTTCAGAGACAGTGTGATAGGTAGGTTTATGGTGCCAATCTGGCCAATAGGAACCTGTGGGATTAATCAGGTCGCAGTTTGATTGGAGGGCAGAGAGACAAATGGCTCTGTGAGGCCTGCCCCCCTCTCTCTTGCTTTCTGATGATTGTACTAGTGTGCTGCTGCTTTAGCTAGTTCTCTGCCTCCATCTCTGTGCTACACTACCTGTGGGACAGCCAACCTGTGGATCATGTCTCTAGAGCTTGAGGCTCCTTCGAGACCTGCTTTGCCACACTGCTGGTGTGTACATTGCTCGAGCTTGAGGCTGGTGGATCCTGTCACCTTGCATGGCTTGAATTCCATATCCCATCTGGCCCTGCTTCTCTAAGCTCCAGAGCTGCTGACTGTGGCTGACCTGCCCTATTGTTTCCTGCCTGTGGGAAAACTCTGCTGTCTGCTTCCTTGACCTTGGACCCAGCAGCCCACGTGAGTTGAAGGACTTCCAGTACATTAACTGTCCCACAAAAATGAGTTGAACTGAGCCCTCTGAACTGCTGTGTGGACTAATTAGCTGTTATATTCCTTTTTGCTGCTCTATCTCTCTAATCATAAGGGTCCTGATTTTATTCCTCCAGAGAAATCTGCCTAACACACAGAGAAAGCTGTGGGAGTCCTTAGAGGGCAGGGTCTTGATCCCCTGCCATTCTTCCCACCCATTTTGAAGAGCCCTTGTAGTGGTAACTCATTGGACTGCTAACTGCAAGGCCAGCAGTTCGAAACCTCCAGTGGCTCCTTGGGAGAAAGATGGGGCTTTCTACTCCTGTGAAGAGTGGCCGTCTCAGAAGCCCACAGGGCAGTGCCACCCCGTCCTCTAGGGCTGCTATGAGTTGGCACTGACTCAAGGGCAGTGAGTTTGGTTTGGGAAGGTCTTGCCATCCCTGCTCAACAGAGAACTTAGATGGCACCTCACAGGCATCAGGACAGAAAAGGGATCAAGGTGCCCTGTCCTGCTACCAAAAAGCGATTCCACACATTCATTAAATGTGACGAGTACTTCCAAAGATTGCTCCAAGGTCAGGAAGAGACACAGTCCAATGTGCTCAGGGTGAAAGAAAGGTCTTAGAAGCCGCAGGGCCTTGTAGGGCCTTCTGCTCAATCCTGAAGCTAAGCTGTCCAATCCAGATAGCCCCTGTGTCGGCAGATTGAGTAGACACTGTGTGTGTGTGTGTGTGTGTGTAGGTGGAGCATGGTGATGTAGATGAGGAGACCAGTGACCCATCAACCCCCGCCTGCCCCCAGGCCAGGGCCATGCCTCCTCCCTGGTCATCAGTCCTCTGCTCAGCACCATGATGCACCCGAGATGCAGTTCAAATGAACACCAGGGCTTTGGGGCATCTGAGTCTCATCTCTCTGGTCTCCACAATCCATCTCCTTAATTAATGGCCATTCAAAATCCAAGATGAGCTCGGGGCAATTCCTGCCATTTAAAGAGCCGAACCTTTTGACCCTTGCTCCTCACCTGTCTCCTCCTAACCGAATCTCCGGCAGAAAGACAAATAGCAGGAGTCTTCCCTCTGCCATCCGGTGACCTTCAGTGCCCCTGCCACATTGACTTGCGACCCAGCTGTTTGCTCCCACGCCTCCCCTTTCTAACCAGGGACTTCAGCTAAATTGAAAGCTGACACGAGACCTGAATCCCTAGTGTGTTTCCCCTGAAATCTGTCAGACACCATTTACTGTTAAGGAAACTAAATCAACTTAATTCCTACCCAGAGACACGAACTCCACTTTCTCATACTCCACACAGAGGGCAAGTCAAAGCATACTGTGTATACAATTCAGCACAAAGAGGGCGAGGGTGAGCACACAGCTCACAGCACATAATTGATGCCACTAAGTTGTACAGGTAGGCACTGTTAAACTGTGTGTATACGTAGTCTCCACAACAAAAGCGAATTTGATTTTAAAACCACACTGAACACATTTCTCTACCTGGACTGCCTCCTCAGGAGCATCCACAGACTACTCAACTCCACCTACGCCCCACCTCCAATGAGAACACGTGATGTGTCTGGCCCAAGGTGGTCTACAACCAGAGGCAGCCCCGAGCCCAGGGCTTGCGCCCCCAACCTCTCCCCAGGGCGCCAAGGAAGAGAACCGTCTGTCTGTCTGCAGATTGGCAAGAATGAGTACTCCTGCTTGCCCTGTGTCCCTCAGCAAGACAGCACCACAGACCTAACCGCCTGCATGGAGACACGGGACCTGCTCACATCCACTATGGCAAGGCCGGACTCTGCCCTGCGGTGGGAGTGAGCCAGCGTGGCTCGGGCTCTTGGCTCTTGGGCTCCATCGACACTCTGGAGTTGGTCTTCTTAGCAGGTGCAGGCATGGTGGATGCATAGTCAGTCCTTGGGGTGCATGCGCGCGCGGACACACGGAGCTCCTGGGCTCATGGTCTGCTAGAGAGCACCCGCCACTCGGGTGCTTCTCGAATCCCTTTGTTGACACGGTGCTGACGAGCTTGGCATCCAGGCTTGGAGCCCCTCTCTGTGGGCCACACTGCCCTGCTCCTCAGCTCTTTGTTTACAGCAAAGGTCATGGCGGACGCTGCCCCCGCCCCAGAAGGCATCTCCTCTGGGCTCTCCCACTGGCCTGTTTCGGAGTTTGCATGGAGGACGCAGGCAGGGAGAGGGAGAGAGCTCATCAGTCATGCAATCTGTGGGTAATAAATGTTAACGTATGCCAATTTTTACTCGGCGCTGGCTGTGGGCCACAGAGGATGCTTAATATTTATTGAGTGTTCATAATGGACGAGCGCCCTCCTGACCCTCTCGTGGCACAGCCCTGGGGAGGAATAGAAAGTGCTTCCCCGAGGGAATAAGCCTCCCTCACTGGGAGGCTCAGAACGGACATCTCGAAGCTAACTGGGCTTTGATGACCATATTTCATCAAATTGAAGGTGCCCTTTATGTCACGGTGGTGCACCCCCACTTCTGGACTTGGAAAAAAGACACTTCCTTTAATTGCCAAGTGCTCTGAGATGTCGGCTGCATCCTGATTTCAGAGATGTGACAATGTGACAAAGCGGAGGACAGGTATTCTTCTTTTCCTGCTCCTGAAACTAGGAGGCTTGGTGGCACACTGTTTAAGTGCTCAGCTGCTAATGAAAGGTGGGCGGTTCAAAGCAACCAGCCCCTCCAGTGGGGGAGCGGGGGTGGTAGTGACCTTAGCAATATGCTTAGGTGAAGATTGACAGCCTGCCAAGCCCGATGGGCAGCTCGACTATCCTGTAGAAGGCGGAATCAATTCTGCAGAGACGGGTTTGGTTTCATTGTCCATTTGTCCGTCTGCCCCTGATATTGTCATGGAAAGCCTAAGCCATGACTGCTAGGTCTGGTTTTTTCCGGAAGATTTCTAAGACAGAGGCCTCCCCTCCTACCCTACAGTCCACTGTCATATGGGATAAGCATTAGGCTGTCCACTAGAAAGGGTGGCAGTTCAAATCACAGCTTCAGAAAGCCCAGCCAGGGTGCAGGGACCCTCCATCCTACAGGGTTGCTATGAGTTGGTGACATGGCAGTGGGTGCAATGTGGGCGATCCTCAAGAAGTGGTCCTACCCCTGCCCGCCCTCCCCACCCCCACCCCCTCAGGCCAAATGACCTGCCACTTTCAGGCAGACTTGCCGGGTCTTGCACTGGCTGGGATACCAGCTAGATCTCTCTTCCCTTCTTTTAAATGAAGCCCCATGTTTGCTTAAAGACAATCACCTAGCGCGGTCAGCCTCCTTGGAATACTACCTCATCCTCCAAAAGGTTGTGGACGCAGGTCCACAAATGCCATTTGCCACAGTGAGAATCAGTACCGTCATCAGCCTGGCAGTCACAATAAACCCACAGCTCGTGCTCGGACCGGAGCGCAATAGAAGGATCATAAAGCAGACTGGCGGGGAGTTGCAGCCATGTAGGTATGGTGATACAGGAAAGCTGGGCTTATGAAAAACGTGTTGTGTTGTTATAATGACCTACAAGGGTATTTTCATTTAAAGGAATACACTTGTGAATCTGAAACATTGCACAAAAATGTCAGGCATTCGTTTTGAAGGTCACCGTGTCTGGCAGTGCCACCTGGTGTGGCCAGGACCTCCCACGCTCCCTTAGTGCCATGCCCGGTGGCACCCTGGGGGAGCACTGAGAGGCTAACACAGAGGGGGCTGGTCTGAACGCATGCAGAGGCTCCGTGAGGCTGGAACCTGCACTGTCCTGACGAGGTCTGATGTTGAACACACTGCATATGGTTACCGGTCTTTGGGATGTCCTCCGTGGTGAAGGGCTTGTTCCAATCTTTGGCCATTCAAAACACTGGGCGGTTTCCTTATTTATTTGTAGTTCTTGATGCATTCTGGATTAAACAAACTAACCACTGCCACAGAGTTGATTCTGACTCATAATGACCCTTTATAGCAGGGGTTCTCCACCTCCTAATGCCACAACCCTTTCATACAGTTCCTCATGTTGTGGCGACCCACAACCATGAAATTATTTTTACTGCTACTTCATAACTATGATTTTGCTATTGTTGTGAATTGGGCAATCCCTGCAAAAGGGTCATTCGGCCCCCAAAGGGGTTGCGACCACAGGTTGACACCGCTGCTTCATAGGGTGTCTAAGACTGTAAATCCTTACGTGAACAGACAGCATTTATCTTTCTCTTGGGGAGAGTCTAGTGGGTTTGAATTGCTCTCCTTGCGATGATCAGACATTGCCTAACCCTCCTACCAGCAGCACTCCTACTAGACATAAACCCTCGAGTAGCTACATCATCGCAATGAACTTGGAAGCACTCAGTAGCTTTACCGCTGCATTCTCGACAATACAAGATTGGTGTCTTTGTATAAGCAGAGGAGTCTTGGTGGTGCAGTGGTTCTGCCTCTGGCTACAATTCACATGGTTGGCAGTTGGAAACCACCAGCGACTTCAGGGGAGAAAGATGAGGCTTTCTACTCGCGTCAGCAGTGACCCTCTCAGAGGCCCACAGGGGCTCCAAGACAATGAGTTCGGCTTTTTGGTTTGGATAAGCAGTTCCCAATGTGAAAATAATCCAACTTAGCAATCCTTTTTCTTCCTGATTAGTGCTTGCTGCATTGCTCACAAACCTGAACAAGTATTTCCCTGTAGCATCGTCAACATTACTGCTGTATCTTTTGCATGTGGGTCAACCATCGTAAATGGATTTTGTGTTGGTTTCCAAGGGGCTTGGCACTTCCCCTCTCCCTGTCTCACTGCGGTACTCTGGCCCCTTTGTCACGCATGTGGGTGCTGTTCGGTGCCATGGGGTCAGCTCCAGCTCAGAACAACTCGATGTGCAACAGAACAGGACCCTGCCCAGTCGTGCACCATCCTCACAGTCGTGTTCCTGAGAGCCGCTGTGTCGATAACCCATCCGCTTGAGGGACATCCTCTTTGCTATTGACCATCTACTTTCCAAGCATGGTGGCCCTCCCCCGGGAGCTTCAAAAAGATCACGAAGTTTCCCCAGGAACGTTCTGAAGCCCCATCACACACGTGTCTGTCCCCGGGCGCTCTCGTCTCTCTACTCCATTGATCTATTGGTCTCTTCCTGCGCCAATTCCACCCTGTCTAGGTGACTTTTGCGTAAATGAATCAAAACTAGTCCCTATTGAATTTCCTTTACACTGTCAGATTGTCACCCTGTGATTCACCCCTAGGGAGTTGTCTTGCCTGAAAGAACAGTGCCCACATGACCCCATCCCATTCTTCTCCTTTCTGTCTCACAAGTCAGAGCACATAGGAGACCCTCTTTGGAAGACTAGAGCAGGGAGAAAGGTCAGCAACTCTGAGTCCGTGATACTAGTCGGGGGAGGACAGGGCAGGAAGTCACTGTTGCTCGTGCTTTTGTGCTTAAACATATAGCAGCACAAGGACAGCCACACAGCTGAGTAAGTAGAAGCTGTTGACGTCAGGTGCCACCGGGTCGTCTGTCATGATTAAGAGTCCTACAGTGACCCTGCGCATAACAGAAACGAAACGTGCTGGGTCCTGGCCATCTTGTGGTTGTTCCTAAGCCTGAGCCTGTCATTGCTGCCACAGTGTCAACTCGCCTCGTTCAGGGCCTTCCTCTTTTCTGTGGTCCCTGCACGTTACCAAGCGGATGGTCTTCTCCAGGACTGGTCTCTCCTGACTGCATGCACAGAGTATGTGAGATCAAGTCTTCCTCCTTCCCTCGGCGGGGCACTCAGCCCATACTGCTCCCAAGACGGAGGGTTTGTCCTTTGAACGGTCCGTGGTACTTTCAACATTCTTCTCCAGCACCGTAATTCAAATGCAGTCATGGAAGAGGGGGGTTATATGTCCAATGAACTAAGCAAGGATGGGTTCGACGTATTTTATATCTGGAGGATATAAAATATCCTTTTTATAAAATATAAAAAGCCATTGCTTTTTAATGGGACCCAGCGTTATAAGCCTGTCCAGCATGGCTGCACCCACCTTGTAACTTCCATTCCCAATGTAATCACAGTAATTTACTGAGTTCATTACCAGATGAAACGTGTATAATCTGTGTCCTGGTATCCATCTTTTCAGGTGCATCCCCTCTTTTTCTTGAAGTAGATTGGGCTGCAGTGAGCATCTTCAGAAACGGAGCCCTGGTCCTTCCCTGGCTTCTTTCTCCCCAGTGGTCTTGCTCGTTCATGGGACCGCAGCAACGTTGTTTCAATATGCTCTTTACTGGTGCGCTTGCATTTCAGCAAAATTCCGTTTGTCTTTGGGTTTCCTACTCGCCTCTCCCTTGGGAGTCTTTCCTTCATTTTCCGGTCGGTTGTGCACGGCCCAGCAAAGTCTTGCAGCTGTCTGAAGGCTTGCACTCAACCCCTTGAGAGGGTCACCCGCCTGCCACTGAGCCCAGTGCCCCTCCAGCTCCCGGGCAGCGCTTCAGTTATCTCTGTGTCTTTAGCGCTGGTCCCAGTGAGCTGGCCCACCGCACGTGCTCAGTCAATATTGGTTGAGGGGATGAAGTCTGATTTGTCTCACATCGTCTTCTCCCTGTCTTGTCGCCATCTGGGCCTCGAGCAGGGGAGGAATTAATAAATGTGATTGTTTGCAATGATAATGATGACATATGGCATATTTAGTTTTAGCGGCATCTGTCATGATTAAGAGTCCCTAATTTGGCTATTTCACTCTGACAACCTTATGGGTTTTTCCTTTTTCTTTTTTTCCTGATTCCTTCCCACTTGTTCTCGATATGAATGGGAATTCCTCTAGAAGACTGAGGTGGCATGAATATGGAAACCTGACCGAGAATTCCCCTGCGTTGGTTGTAACTCATCGACGACGGCGCACAGTGATTGCGCGTGCTGGACAATCATGCTGCCTGAGGGCGATGCTCTGAAGCCCCTCCACCCGGTTGTGCCCCTTCACCTTGGAGCACACGGATGCCTGCCATCCTGGCTGCATCCCCAGCCCAGAGCCGGCTTAGACTCATAGTTCAGCCAACATCCTCCTGCCCTGAACCTACATAGACGGTGTCTATCTCCTCCAGACACCACTGTGGCTTTGCAGCCGGCACGAGAATGTTCTGATTCACTGTGTCGCCCACTCCCATGCATCCTCCTCCCTGGGACTTAGTGGCCCTCGAATATTTATTGTTGAATGATCAGAAATAAATTGAATAAACTCAATGTCCACCCACCTCTCTAGCTCAACAGATGGATGATTTGATCAAGCTTCAACAGAAAACACTACGCCCTATGTCCTGCTCCTTACCAGCTGTGTCATCGGTGGACTGTCATTTCCCTTGTGACCTGGGGGCAGCAGGGAGGGGGCTGCTGGATCGCAGTTTGCCTTTCTCCTGACGGTGTTTCTAAGTCTGGCCATTCTACGACAGCACACCAGGGGACGCCTGCACACTCTCTGGGCTGCCATGCTGGACAGAGGGCTGGCTACTGGTCTGTCTGGTGGGTGGAAGCCACGGATGTTGTCAAGATTCCGTACAAGGCACAGGACAGGCCCGCGACACAGTGTCCACAGTGGCGAGTCTAGGACCCTTCTGATTGTTCTAGCCCCTACTCCCCCTCCCCCCTTCTGCCCCTTCACGGCCCACCAGACTCTGTTTCCCCCAAAGCCTGAGAAGCAGTGGCCTGCAAGCTGAGGCAGCCAGCTCTTCTTAGCAGCCCTGGCTCTGAAGGATACACCCTGCAGCAGGCAGGAAGGTACACCCAGTCCTTTGATGCCAAGCAGCTCAACAACCCTTCAGAGACCTACTTGATGTGAACACGTTTCACCGACACGGGTGAGCACATATTTTCATACGTACTTCTCATCGCCGCAAATTAAGTAGCAATCCCAGGAAGCTGCGCATGAAATATTAACGATATAATTTTATTTCAAAGCGCTCTCTGTAGCTGTCCACTGAGGGAGACAGGGAGGGCCCTGTCCACATCTCAGGTCCCATCCCAGCCACCCAGCGGCAAGAAACGCTGGTGGGTGGGCTCCCAGCTGAGCGAGAGCTTAGGTAGGGAAACCTTCTCACAACTAAGTCAGAGCATACCCCTCCTCTGCTCCAAACCACCCCTGGGCTCCCGATGGCATCTTCAGTAAAAGCCAGTGTCCTCACTGTGGCCACAGGCCCCACCTCGCTGGCCTCATCCTTGCCAGTGCTGACTGGCCCCCATCCCACTAGCCTCCTCTCGGCTTTCACTCAATGCAAGCCCTGGCCTCAGGCATTGACCGATCCTTCTCCAAATGTCCACAGACCAGGTTCCTCCCTCCACTCAGGGCGCTCCGAGGCCCTTTACCACAGAGGGCCCCTCACCCCCTGCAGGACGGCATGTCCCCAGTCCACCTACACCTCCCTTGCATTTCCCTATGCAGAGCTGACCACCATCAGACATCCCCCTTCTTGGCCTAGCTCCCTGTGCAGAACAGGAGAGCCGCGTGGGCAGCGTCTTGTGATTGCTCACACTTAAAGTCCCAGCCCCTAGAAAGTGGTTCTCAACCTGTGGGTTGTGACCCCTTTGGAGTTCAAACAACCCTTTCACGGGATTTCCTGATTCATCACAGTAGCAAAATTACGGATCTGGAGTAGCAACAAAAATAATTTTATGGTTGGGGGTCACCACCACATGAGGCACTGTATGACAGGGTCGCGGCATCAGGAGGGTTGAGAACACTGCCCTAGAACATCTCTAGCACACAATGTCCACAGGAGGAGCTATTTGTGGAATGAAGGACGCATCCCCACACATTGTGCCAGGGGTGAGAAACCTGGCGGGCCACCCCTGCCAGGAAGGGGTGTTTCCCAGTACTAGATCCTGGCAGATGACACAAGACCGCAAACCAGGTGGGACCATCAGCACACTGAGGACACTGCGAGGTCCCTCTCAGAGAGAGCCATCCGCTTCTGTAACCCAGTGTTACTGAGCCATTTGGGCCTGGGGGTACTTGTATCAAGTGTCCAGTGGGCTATCCTTTGGGAAACTGATCCAGGGGGTGGTGCCATTTTAGGATATGTGCCCAAGACTACCCTGCTCACTTCTGATTGGTCCTAATGCATCCCGAGCAATGAGTCTGCGAGCAGGGACGTGGGGGAAGAGGTGCTGGATCGATCCAGTGCATTTGTTTGTGAGTCAACTCACCTTGAGGAGCCCTGGTGGTATATTGGTTACGCACTGGGCTGAGATCCGCCAGGCCTGCAGTTCAAAACCACCAGCAGCTCCTCAGTACAAAGACGGGGCTTTTTACTCCAGTAAACCGTTACAGTCTCAGGAACCCACACGGGACAGTTCCACCCTGCCCTGTGGGCTGCTCTGCGTCGGCATCGGCCCGAGGGCAGTGTGTCTGAGTGGTGGGGTTTTTAGCTCATGTGGGCGGGCCGATTCCTGGCTGCTTCTGGGTGATAAACACAGTCTCAGAATGCAGTCACTGCAGGAATCACAGAAACGATTCTCTCCTTCCTGCCAGAGACGGTTCTGAGATGGGAGATTTTCTGTGGCTTTCTTCTGAAGATGCGGGAGAGCGTCAGCTGCTTGTTCTTCCCCGTCGGTAGTACCCTTTCCTCTGAGGGAAGGTGGCCCA